>NC_132890.1:38134200-38348782 GCF_030463535.1 Salminus brasiliensis
GCATGAAAATCACTTGCTCAATTAGGCAAGTTCGCATTAAGATGGGGATGCACTGTGTTTAGCCAGTCACGATAATTACATTATCACCATGACATTTTAGCCGACCTCCAGATCGCCCATTGTGTTTACTTGCGTGTGTTTTAGCCAGTCACACAGTTCTGTCCACAGGGACGAAGCTACGACATCTATCACGTAGGTAAAGAGTGCGTTGCAGTACTTTACTAATCACAATTGTGAAACACATACTTAACTAATCAATTACTCACTGGTGCCTTAAAGCTTTAAAAAATAATAATAATAATAATACATTTCAAAGGAAGTCAAAGTAAAATGTAAAATTTATTTCCAGGCAATTTCTGATCATTTCTATTGATCTGCTCATCATGAAATTCTAATACAACAAAAAGAACAAAAGTCAGAATCAAATTATGCCAAAAAGTGGAAAATGGAGAACAAACGGTGAAAATGGGAGATACAAGGTTATTGTGCAACATCAACGATAACTGGTCTGGAGTTGGCACACGCAGCCACTGCTGAGAGCTGCACATGATGTTTCCCGGTCAGGTCCGTGTGAACCTTGCATGACGGAAGCACAGCTGTGAAGTGTGTCTCACCTCCTGACAGTACTGCAGCACTCCCTCCTTGGTCTCTATGCAGGTCTTGGTTCCAGAAGGGTCCGGCTCCCAGCGGCCCGTCTGGATGTTCACGTGCATGTTGAGCTTCCCACAAAACATGGCCACCTGAGGCTCAGCCACCGCAAAGCCCGTTCCTGCATTAGCCGCCAACGCCTGCAGGGGACAAGAGAGAGACAAAAATGAGGAAATGGACACTAGTGTCCCGCTTAGAGCTGGACATTCATTACACAAACCATCAGTCCTCAGCCTTTCAGGCCCTCGGCCAGGAGCGCACCTAATCAGTAACCGACTGCAAACAGTCATTTACTCACTAGAACTACTGAACAATTCCATTTAGAAAACCAGCACATCACAGAGTCCAATACGGCCCAATTACGAGACAGAGACGGAGACGGAGACAATGCCAGAGACAGGGAGGGGTAAGCTTATAAGCAGGCATTCAGTGCAGGAGAACGTTCTAATGGGAATTACATTTGGACTGTTTTCTGTGTGTGTGTGTGTGTGTTTTACTTGTGTGCAGGTGGTCATGCTTCAGGACACACACCAAATTTCCTGCCCAACAACAAAAACCCCACTCGTTCAGAAGACTCCAGGCACAGACTAAAATGGCTGCCAGGCTGCACACGCATCACTTCCTTCTGATGAGATTGGCTAATGATTCCTGTTCGAATCGGATGAGTGATTCACATCAGCAGCAGCAGCAGCAGCAGCAGCAGCAGCACTGGGAATAACACATCGCTACTTTCCATAATCATGCAGATCAGCAACCCCCTCAAACACTGAGGGAATCTTAGACATTTTTAATGACTACTATTTATTTCATTAATTATTATTTAATAATAGTGCGCAGTATGGAAACACTGTTCACACTTCAAAAAACCCAGTTGACCCTTCAGTCCAAATAGTCCACTATGTAGCTGGCCAATGGAAAACATGCATCTTCAAAACTGTGACTTTACAGAGTGAGTCTGAGGTCAATGTAAAATAGGAAAAAAGAGTTTATTCTATTAACAGTATTTCTATTGGTCCATTCAGTCAGAATTACAGACACAGTGTACAGGGTTCCAACTACGGAGAAATCTAAAAGCAGATTAAAATGGAGATGCATGGTTTTTATTGGACAGTAGTGATATATACAGAAACTAAGCTGCTAAAACTGCTACAAATGTAATTACAAATTATGCATTTACATGTACAGTCACAGGCAATGCACAGATACTTACATTACCCCATATTACATGTGCTGCTGACTTTCAGAGTATAAATATATATTGCTTTAGGTGGACAATTTCTATAGAAGGGCTGAATTACTGCAACTGTACTCGCACATACATCCATACTATACTGTACCCTAACTTTACTTATATATATATATATATATATATATATATATATATATATAAATAAAATACTTCAGTTTCTTTTTTTTTTTGATATTTATAAGAGTGTCAGTGAATGGAGGAACTGCACAGAAAAATTCCATTGGACTGCTGGTTTCTGCTGTGCACATGACAAACGCTTGAATCCTGAATCTTTAATTAAACCCACAATGTGCCAGAATGGACACACAGACATCACATTTGCCCTCAATAGAAAACCTGCAATAAACGGAGCTGAAGAACATTCCCTTTTTCCACAGGAAATTAACTGCAAATCTGCAGTGTGTGTACACACCTCTCACTGCACCGTATGAACCTTTAATGTGCTTCAATGTTTCAGCCCAGACTGCTTTCTGAGCCGGACATAATACAAAGCAGCCAATCAGAACATAGGCTATTTGCATTATGCATTCTTAAAGGCACAGTAACCATAAGAGCCTGTTTAATTCTACAGGATACAGCAGGGCTAGAAATGAACCATGTGAGGAGGGGTTATGAACATTTTGGTATACACACACAAACATCCTAAAAGGGAACTTGTGTGTCCAAATGTTTGTGGACACCCTTTCTAGTGAATGCATTTAGCTACTTTAAGTTCCACTGCAGACACATATGTGCAAATGCACACACACAGCTTGTCTAGTCCCTGCGGAGAAGTACTGTTGGCTCCATGCTGCCTAATGCCAGGGGTATAAAGCCCCCCAGCATTGAGCTGTGGAGCAGTGGAAGAACTGTGTTCTCTGGAATGATGGTGGAGGAGCTCCATCCAGTACTTTTGGGATGAGTTGGGGATGATGAGTTGGGGTGGTGATCATCCTCCAACATCCTGACATCACTAACACTTGTTCTGCTAAATGCATTAAAATTCTCACAGCAATGCTTCTCCAAAATCTAGTAGAAAGTCTTCTTCTCTGGACAGTAGAGACAGTAGAGACAGTTACTCCAACAGAAGCAGGATCAGCTCTCAATACCCTTGATTTCAGAAGAAACAGTGAATGAGCAGGTGTCCCAATACTTTTGTCAATGTAGTGTATGTTATGGATCTTGTAATGGGGTAGTTTCAGGTTGGAGTAGAGCACTGAAGGGTTGCCACTTCTCTGAAAATCCCCACCTACAGTCACGCCTGAGTAAAGCTTTGCCTACGTTTCCTATAACAGGAAATCTGCCCGTCCCCCATCTCTCCAGTCCCCGCTCTGTCCTTCCTGTAGATAGGACACATTTGTGAACCTCGTCTGTGGCTTCCGCTTTGCCTGGAACAGGAAGCGGCTCCACCTAGCACTTCATTAAGGCTGAACGCAGACGAGTTCAAGGAAAAGTTCAAAGACAGTCATGCTGATGTTGCTTATCAGTGTAATCAGACAGCAATTAGAGGAGAGGATAATACGCTCAGGATGGCTTTCTCAGCAGCACAGAGGGAGAAAAACAACTCGGGAGGAGGAGGCGGGGGGGTGGGGGGGTCAGGTCAGGGCCAGGATCACACACTGATCACACTGCCCTCAGATAAACATGCCTCGACTCTCCCAGCGGCCTCTTCTGTTTGACTAGGTCACATGATTTCACTCGGGGAGGAAGAAGAGGGAGGAACAGAGCCCCTTTCATCACCACACACACGGTCATGTGCAGAAGTTTGGGTAACCCTGGTCTTTTCTCTCTAATTACTGCTCAAAATGTTTAGATAATTTGAGTGACCAATTCTGCAGATGTTTGATCATCACTGATAAAACACAGAAACGGAGATGAAATGGATGTGGATTAGCATTACAGAGAAACACAGCCTTTATATGTGTGATTATGAATACAGTAAAATGTTGCCCAGCGTCATCTAAACATTCTGCTCTTCTCAATAAATCAAATCTTAGAATATCAGTTTATTAAAGTTTATTTCAGTTTATTTACATCACATGTAATGCTCCAGACACTGGGAGGCTGACACTGGGATGATGTGGGGAGAGAGCCGTTTACCCTTCTGGAGGGCACTCGTGCGGACTCAGGCTCTGGCTGCTGATGGCAGGCAGCAAGACCCGTTATTTTAAAACCAAGTGTTTCCCAGTGCATTCCCAGTTCAAACGAAAATCTGCCCATTCTGTAAGCTGTGATTCTGTTTTTTAGGGACTGGTGCAGACTCCACAAGCCCGAAAGAAGGGAGCAGTTCGGATTGAGATGAGACACCCACCAGGCTTGTTACCCTCGGCAACAGAGCGAGGCTGATCAGGTGGGTGCTGGGATGCTGCCCAGAGCTGGCACCCTCTCCAAAACACACAGCCACCCAGAGAGAAGAGAAAAAGGCGAGAACGGAGGGGGGGATGACGAGAGAACACCCACCCGCGAGAGAGAGAGAGAAACTCACTGATGCTTAAAACAGACAAGTACAGTAGAGCAGAACTACACATCAACAAGAGCCAACGATACGATACACAGCCTGATACCAAAATTATGATTTAATACACTGCAATCTGTAAAATATTATATTTATTATATTTATAATATTTATACAATAATGATAATAATAATAATAATAATAATAATAAACAATAATCAATACAGTGATTCAGAACCGATACAGAATCAAACTTCAACACAACTCATTTTCCTTCTGCATTAAAGCTTAAATATCAACACAATCAGAAAACAGATCTGATATCAGAGCAGCTCTAACTGGTTGGTCATGAGCAGAGAAGTGGTGAGAGCGCGAGAGCAGAGGAACTACACAGAAAGAAAGAGGAGGCCTCTGGCATTCACTGCTCTCGCTCTACGACACTAAGCCTGGCCTTTATTCTCCAAGTGCAGCAGAAGCAGTAAGTGCTCAACCACACACACACACACACACACACACACTCTCTTCTGGAATGAGTCACTAAAGAGGACATTTCTGAAATGACTGTTACTCAACATCCATTCCAAAGAGAGAGACAGAGAGAGAGAGCGAGAGAGAGACAGAGAGAGAGAGAGAGAGAGAGAGAGAGAGAGAGAGAGAGAGAGAGAGAGAGAGAGAGAGAGAGAGACACAAACAGAGAGAGAGAGAGAGAGAGAGAGAGAGAGAGAGAGAGAGAGAGAGAGAGAGAGACAGAGAGAGAGAGAGAGAGAGAGACAGACACAGACAGGGGAGAGACACAGACAGGGGAGAGACACAGACAGGGGAGAGACACAGACAGGGGAGAGAAGCAGGAGGGGGGACCAAAATGAAAGTTAGAGTGAAGGAAGAGTCTCAAACACACATTTACACTTCCAGCCCTCAGGAGAGGTCGGCTGACTGCACGTGACTCGGAGGAAGCTCGTGCTGGCCTTCACCCTCCCAGAGCTGGTGGAGCACTGCATGATGGGAAGTTCCTAACTAACATGACTGAACAGGAGGTCAGATAACACTGTAAACTGTGCTCTGTGTGAGTCCCAATACTTGTGTCCCTATGGTATATGAATAGCAATACTGATTACTGCTGAGATGAATGAAAACAGACACAGACAGGACATTGGTATGGACCCTGCGTCCCGCACTGGAACAAAAACGAGTCGGTGTGTGTTCCTGTGTATCTGGGAGAGATTAGGACGGTGGCCTCAGCAGTGGTCACACAGGAACAATGAGGTCTTTGTGAGCTGCAGTGTGTGCCTGACCGGACATCACTCCAGCAAACCTGACCTTGTGTAACTGTGCTCACACGCTCACTCTGCTTCACTGCTCTTGCTCACGCAAACCCCTCACCAACTCGCACACACACACACACTCGCCCCAACTACACACAGACCCGCTCACACACTCGCTCCTAATCTCTCTCTCTCTGCTCAAACACGACAGCAGCAGGGTTAAACATGGAGCGCTGACGTCCACCCTCCACAAACGCAAGCTCAGGAGTGTGTACGGAAGCTGAGAATCGCCGCCCTGGAGGACATTTCATAAAGCAGCCGGTGTGATTTCCTCCCCACATTCTGCAGCACTGCTGTTGAATTCTTACAGATCTGACACACACACACACACACACACACACACACACACACACACACACACACACAGAATGAGAAATTAGGTTTATAGAGGGATTTCAGAGGGTTATGGCTGTTACTCTGTACAGTGACATTCTTAGAAAAACAGGAAAGTCCTACTAACAGCTCCAAGTCGTCAGATTTCTTCATTATTGTTATTTTAATTACGTTAAAGGAAACCAGTTAAACCCTCTAAAGCTGCGCTCCCACAGCAGGTAAACGAGGCCCACCTTTCCAGTTCCGATTAGACCCACCTTCATACATGGTACTGAAATCTAATACATATCCAATCTACTGCAACCCGACTTTGGGTGAAAGCTGAACTGGATCGAGGTTAAAGTGGTAGGTATTCATCCTGAACGCGCCCAGAGGAGAAGGGAAATAGACGAGGGACAGCAGTGAGGCAGGTGTGCAGTGGTGGGATAGTGAGGTAACAGACCTCAAATCAAAAGACTGATCTCACAACCGCTCAGAGTCTGAAGAAACATCTGAGGAAATTAGAAGAGACGTTTAATGAAACAGCAAGAGGACACCAAGAGAGAAAGTGGGTGTGGCTGAATAGCATGTCCTTTTCAATTCAAGCTGGAGTGCATTCTCAGTGATGAGCCCAGCGGTCAGTCACTGGAACCACGAAAGCTCCTGTGATGCTGGAGGAGATGAAACCGAAACGTCCCGTGAAGCTCTGCTGTTTCTAGCTTCAGTTTAGGAGAGTGAACTGCCCAGATGAGCGTAGGATAGGAGGTCACATTAAAAACAACCTAAAACAGCCTACAAATCCAAGCTAATCCGATTTGGGCCCATTTCACCTGCTGTGCGACCGCAGCATCCGGTCCAACACGACCAGACTCTGCAATAGCGTCTTATCCAAGCCATCAGACTGCTAAACTCCAGAGACTGAACTGATGGTTTTTGAAGCATTTTGCACTAATAACTATTCTACCTCACTGGACGCAATATTTATTGCCCACTATCCCTAATTATTTATTATTCTTTGTCTGTATTGTGTTGTATTGTCCGTCTGCACTTGTACTGTGTTGCACCATGGTCCTGGAGGACTTGACTTGACAATATGGTAAAAATATTAAATCACAATATTTACACAATATTAACTGCGCTACACGTGATCACGGACAACATGCATTAGCAGTGACAAATTCTTTACTACTACTATTCCAGTATTCTTCCAGACGGAGTTCAACATCTGCTGCTCTTCGTCTAATTAACCTGCATTAATTACACTCTGTAATGAAACCTGCAGCTGATCAGTGTTCTTTAAGCACTGACAATGTCCTCGATACGCTTAGAAAAGCAAGGTGTTTGTCACGATTAAAATTTATCACAATACAATAAAATATATCGTCATCCTGCCCAGCTCCTGTGTGAAGTACTGTAAGAGTCTGATCACTCTGTGAGCCGTTTAGAGTGCAGGTGAGTTCGCTCCAGTCTAAAACGTACCGCAAACCAAGTGTCGTAAGAACATGCAAAGCTACAGACATTTAAAGTTACAACATACAAATAAATCATTAAAAATAGTTTCCCTCCTAAACAAGCTCAGATGTCTTCAGCATGCAGTGCAGGAGGCTGGAGGAAAGCTCCTGAATAACCCCTCAATTCAGCTTCATCGTCACCACCCTGCTCAACCGCTCGCTTCCTGCTGGACAGACACGGAGCTGTGCTCACACAGAGGTGTGGACCGGCCGTCACAATGGAACTGTCCATCATTACAGCTGTGGCAGCGCAGCTTAGACATTAGCCGCACAGTCCTCAAACCTGCAAACCTGATTTTTACAGCCTCTCGCCAACTTCCTCCCACTCCTCAGACATGCGTCATATCTACAAGCGGCTACTCGACATGAGCGGAGAAGGGAACCGAGGAGAGTAGCTTGCAGATGGGACTCTCTGGCCCCCGGTTAGGTTAGCCTCAGCGCGCTCATGCACACTTTCCAGTGTAGACGTTGTGTTGATTTGTACTGGTTGATTTTGGGGATATAAGAATAATGACATGGCAAATTCCCAGAGGGAACCTTTAAAAAGGTTAAGGTGCTTAAGGTTCTAAGAAGTCAAGCGCATAACGCCACAGAAATGATGTTAAAGGAACGTTCCTTACTGATCCTTACAGTCATCTTTGTACTAATAACAATAGCATCATAAAGAGTAATGCATGTTTTGGGAATGTCCCGTTATCTAGAAGCTCCGTCTCTCCCTCTCGGTTCCTTCTTCCTGAAGGATGGTTACTGCAGCTCCCTCTTCCTCAATGCAGACCTTTACACGCTGCTGCAACAGGTTTGATCCTGCTGGCTCATTATGTGATGTCTGGATGCTGAATGTACAACACATGAGGGGTCTTGTGCTTGATTCCACCGTGCTTCAGAGAAAACCATCAAAAAACTTTTTTTTTCTACAAGAATGCAAATAAAAAGATTTCACACAAAAAAGGAACGTTCTAAAAATGTGACGTATCGGTTCTCCCAGCGTAACCAGTGGAACGCACCAGCAGTAAAAGTGCAGCTCATGTACGTTCCTCTACAGCTCAGCTCCTCCATGTACTGAACAGAGAGGACGCCATGCAGGTCCTACTGCAGACCACCCACCGGTCTCTACCAGCCAAGGCTGTCTGTCAATCACTCCATTCCTAAGTGTAGCCCCGCCTTCTTACGCCAGCGCAGAGTAAGGGTTAAAAAAATAATAAAATGGGCTGATATCAGCACAGGGAGAACTAGCTGCTGGAATTAGAGACTGGAGATGGAATGAGACGGAAAATGGGCTTTGAGTTGTTTTCTCATTGAAACATATGGGGATGGGCGGAGCTACACATCTTACTGCAACCAGCCAGCAGAGGCGCTAGACCTGTGGCCGCTGCTGCACCTTTGAGACATGTTGTGTTGTCCACGTTTCACGCTTATAGTCACTGGTCCATCAGCGTTACGTTAGCGGAGGTTCGAGAAGATGTGGTGCTGCTTCACGTGTTAGCCCTCAACCTACCCGCACGGGCAGCAGTGTGTGATGGGAGACCGGGCCAGCGGGTGGAACCAGAACTGAACAACATTAGAGAACACAGTTTATACAACCAAACTTATTAAGTGACCATTCCAGAGACGCACATTTCACATAGTCTCATGACCCACAGATGAGTGTGCTCTGACCCACAAACCCCTTCACACACACACACACACACACTTGGCTTGCTAAGCTCGTCCAAGTAAGGGTCAGCTATTACACGGCCCACCTGATGGTGCTTGGCACCAATGCAGTGGGGCTAATCCTCTCTGTGTGTGTGTGTGTGTGTGTGTGTGTGTGTGTGTGTGTGTGTGTGTGTGGCCTCAAGTCCTTCACTTAAAAGCTGAGAGATCTACACAGCAGGCCTTCTAGCCACACACAGACAATTAAGTCCACCACAGACTCGACAGCTTCAGTGCTAGCATCCCGAGAACACCACACGCCACACCCACTGCAGGCAGACAAACACACTGTAATTTCCCTATATCCCCCCGCTCTCGCCGATGCTCCTAAAACAGGCAATTCCCCCCATGTGACCGCTCCAGCAGATTAAAAGCAGACCAAGCAGACAGGAACTGGGACGCTGCACGCCGACTTAACAGTGAAACTGCAGCCCAGCTATAAATCACCTTCTGCGTCTCTCATGGTGACTTTAACAGCAGGCTATTAGACAGAAAACACGCAGAGGCACAGACTGCCTCTTTTATAATGGGAGCGATGGTGAGCCACAACACCAGACTGGCATCGGGTCCCTGGCAGCAGCGGCAGAAAGGAAAAATGGCGCAATGGAAAACGCAGCGGTGAAGACGTCGGTGCCAGGGGCCGAAGGCTCTCACAATCCTCAGAGTCCATGTGACCCTGGGAAGGAATGCCTTGCTACAGTTAAGTCCCCATAATCCAACCTCCACTTTAGCCTCCATCCTGCCGTGCCCTTATTCTTAAGCCGAACTCAGTCGAGCACACACTTGTTCTGTTTTATATTCATATTTTATTTGTCAGAACAAAACCTAGACTAACACGTCTCTACCCTGAAAAGTGACCGTTTGGTTGACGCCTAATGTGGAAAGCTGAGCTGTATGAAAGAAAACCACGAGTTCTGATGTGAGCCCTCTGATCACAGCCCGGACCGTTCACAGGGACTTCAGTCACTTTAATACTGATTTAACTGCATGAAGGAGAATAATTATTAGCTCCTGGTTCGAGCAGGATTATAAAATATTGGGTATTTATAAATGAAATGTTGTAATTAATGAGAACTGAAGCACTGCCAGGGCAGATTCCCAGGCGTTAGGTATTTCTGCTGAATAAGACACAGGAATGTCACAAAAGGTGGTGGCTCAGCGGTTAGAGCTCCGGGCTATTGATGACAGGGTTGTGGGTTCGATACCCGGGCTCGGCACACTGAACGGTGCTGGGAGTCGTGATCGGGAACAGAGCTCATGTAGTGCTCATATAGAAATGTTGATTTAATTGGTCCATTTCTTTCCATCTTAGTTGGTATCAAGAACCTTAGAATTGCAGTGGTACCGGTCCTGTGTCCTGAACTTAAAGCCCACTATGAACTTTGTGGACGTCAAATATACCCATAGATGTAACATATGTAAGGCACATGTTCTTACTTTGCCTTCTCACACAAATACTCCAAATAACAGCTCTGGTCACGTGACTGTGGTGAAGCACACCAGTCATATACAGATTTTACTATGAAATTAATCAATAAGTTAACAGTTCAATAATCTTAAACTCAGTAACTCTAGTGAAACATGAAGCACATGGGGTTAAAAGCACCAAAATAGACCTCACCCCACACATAAGGGGCAGTGGTGGCTCAGCGGTTAGAGCTCCGGGCTGTCGATAACAGGGTTGTGGGTTCGATTCCCGGGCTCGGCAAGCTGCCACTGTTGGGCCCTTGAGCAAGGCCCTTTACCCTCTCTGCTCCCCGGGCGCTGGAGTTGGCTGCCCACCGCTCTGGGTGTGTGTGTACTCACTGCCCCTAACACATGTGTGTGTGTGAGTGTGTGTTCACTACCAGATGGGTTAAATGCAGAGGACACATTTCGCTGTACAGTGTACACTGTACAGTGACAAATACGTGCACCTTTACATACACACCCACCCACGACGTGTAAAGGCCTGTTAATATGACAGGGATAAAGTGATCACAGCAGGAATGGATCCTCACACACAGCTGACCGTGAACACTGATAACACACACACTCACACTCTCTCACACACACACACACACACACACACACACACACACACACACACACACACACACACACACACACCCAAAAGGTGTCCGTGCTTGTGCTTCGGATGTGTCTCTTTAAAGGCGAGGTGAGAACAGCTCGTAAATGCAGGCTCCTGCTCCTTAAAGCCACAGCCGGCTTCTCAGCTCTATGCAAATGCAAACAGCGAGGCTCAAATGGCCGTCTGTGCTCACACTAATCTGGCACAGACAGAAGTATGTGTGGCTAGAAGTGTGGAAATTCACATCTCTTCCAGGACCGCCTCAGTCCGGAACAGCCGTCATGCCTCCACAGAGGGACAGAAGTGGCGTAGAAAGAGAGGAGCTGAGAAGAGGCGAACAGAGAGTCATCGCCTCGACCCCTTCCTCTGCAGCTGGGTGTGTCGGAACTGACTTAGTATCAAGGTGTCAAAGCTCCAGTGTGTGTGTGTGTGTGTGTGTATGTATATATAAAATATATAGTAGATAGATAGATAGTCAGACAGACAGATAGACAGTCAGACAGACAGAGAGAATAGGACTCTCTGGAGCAGATTAACATCATGACCCTATTGGCTCCATGCTGCCTAATACCAGGTGTGGGCTAGAGGGGTATAAAGCCCCCCAGCATTGAGCTGTGGAGCAGTGGAAGAACTGTGTTCTTGAATGATGGTGGAGGAGCTCCATTCAGTACTTATGGGATGAGTTGGGG
Organism: Salminus brasiliensis; assembly: GCF_030463535.1. Classification (NCBI taxonomy): domain Eukaryota; kingdom Metazoa; phylum Chordata; class Actinopteri; order Characiformes; family Bryconidae; genus Salminus; species Salminus brasiliensis. The sequence continues at coordinate 38,146,129 of NC_132890.1, forward strand.
ATGATGAGGTGAGGTGTGTTACCTTAGTAACGCTCTAGTCACTGAATACAATCAAATCCTCATAGCAATGCTTCTCCAAAATCTGTATAGTTTACACTGATCAGCCATAACTACCACCACCAGCCCAATACTGAGCATGTTCCCCTTGCGCCGCCACAGCAGATCTGACCATTTGAGGCGTGGACTCCACAAGACCTCTGAAGGTGTCCTGCTGTGGTGTCTGGAGCACCAAGAAGAACATTAGCAGCAGATCCTTTAAGTCCTGTAAGGTGTGAGGTGGACGGAGCCCCCAGGAGCATCAGTGAGCCTTGATCCTGTCTCCGGTTCACTGGTTGTCCTTTCTGCTGTAGGACAGAATATTTCATTTCAGTATGTCCTTTGCTGTCTTCACAGCCTCTGACGATAACGCCTTTGTGTAGCGTGTCCTTCAAAGGATGTAGCTCCTGAACTGGGACATAGCTCCTTCTGCGGTTCATCTACTGTCCTTCCTTGCAGCACTTTTGGTACTGACCACTGCATACCGGAAACACCCCACAAGACCTGCCTGATGTTCTGCCCCTTTGGTCTGTTCACTGCCTAATACAGCCACCCCTCGACAGGAGCCACTCCACCGGTCAGTGGTGCTAATGTTCTGGCTGATTAGTGTCTCTGAAATGCAGATTACTGTAGAAGGGTGTGACCTATTCATCATCAAACATCCCTTGTAAAGAACAGCTGACATTTCCAAAGGGTTAAAAAGAATGAATTGCAACACACTGCTTACACAGCAGATTAACAGCTCTGCCTCTCGCCCTCTCTCGCCCCCTCTCTCTCTCCCAGTCACACACAGTAACTACATACATCTATAAATCATTTCCTGTGTCCTCCAGCCCAGCCAGCCAATGTCAAAGGAACTGGATGAGCAGTCCTCTCCAGCAGCAGCGCGACATGGCCTCAGCTGTCCACAGGAATATCATTCCCTCAGTGTGCGTTTTTGTGTAAAAGTCATTTACCTGTAGATATTCATCAGAAACACACACACACACACACACACACACACACACAAGAAAAGTACTGGGGCAAAGAAGGATCACAGGTTTGTATTAATATTGAATAGACAAAAACAAATCCTGAACAAGCACATGATCTTTAATCCTAACCCTATTCTCTCACACACACACACACACACACACACACACACACACACACACACACACACACACAGTCTCTTACAGTGCTTCTCTCAGCTTTCCACTACAGTCACTACAGTACAGTCCATTCCACAGTTCTCCAATACACTCAGACTCTCAGATCCAGTCCAACGCACTGAACACTATGAATACTGTCCCGATCACATTTTTTGCTCAATCCGATCCTAGCGCCTTAATGATCAGATGACCGTCTGATCTGGATACGTGTCAACATACAGCCCGGCTCCCTGAGAGGTTTTCACATAATTTCTAACTATGTCCACAACTACATTTCTACATTAGTATCTGACTCTGGAATAGGAGACGTGAATCTGTGTGTGTGTGTGTGTGTGTGTGTGTGTGTGTGTGTGTGTGTGTGTGCGCGCGCGCGGCAGGGGAGATAACCTGCCCCTTCTCCTGCACTCGATCTGCAGACATAAATGACGACTTGTTCCAATGCACTCGTCTCTATGGAAACACTTCTACAAGAGCCTCTCAGCGATTCACACGGAAAACATCCAGAACACAAGAGGTGAGGGAGGGCAGAGACACGCAGACACAGAGAGAGACGGACAGAGACAGAGACACGCACAGAGACAGAGAGACGCAGAGAGACGGACCGAGACAGAGACACGCACAGAGACAGACAGAGACAGAGAGACGCAGAGAGACGGACAGAGACAGAGAGACGCAGAGAGACGGACAGAGACAGAGAGACGCAGAGAGACAGACAGAGACAGAGAGACGCAGAGAGACGGACAGACAGGTATATGCATACAGACAGCAGCTGCAGTCTCTGCCCACCATGCAGCACAAAGCAGCAAGCCGGGCTCCCACTGAACAGTTTCACTAATTATGGAAAAAAATGTGTTGTGTTTCTATCCACTGCAGTCAGGTAAAGAAACTGGGTGATGCAGGCAGCTGTAATGAGGAGCTGCAGCAGAACAGGGAGATTTTACTCTGCTCTTTGCAGAATCCTCTTTACAGACGTCTGATGTTTCTATGGCTGCTCTACTGTTCGCAGTTCAGAGACACCGAGCAGGACAAGCAGTGGCCCACCTACTGATGACGTCCACCACGCTGCAGACAGCTCCGAGAGAGCAGAGACCCCAGCTTTGGGTTTGACATTTCAGAATGTGAACAGCAGCCTTTAAAAAGCTGTGTGTTAGGACCAGACCATCCACAGGGCCAGGAGTTTGGTTCTCCAGCCACCAGCCACAAAAATCCAGCAGGCTGAAGTGCACCGGCGCTGGATACAAGCGGCCTCGAGTCTAGATTCTAATACAGAGTATTTTTAGAACGGCAGCAGACGGCTTTGAAGTTAATTTACTGCACAGGTGTGAGACAGCTTTCAGCATCTAGTCTTAATTCCAGGATTTAGGTGGTTTTGAGAGTCTGTCTGTACTGTCTCTACTGCTTCTGAACATCACAGTTCTGCCAGTCAATGAAACCATTAGACGCCTGAGATTCAGAATAAATCGGAAAGCCAGACAGACAGCGAGCCACAGACAGGTGGACAGACAGACAGATGCTAGGAATGGTCCCAGTCCACAACACAGCACAGGGCCACTAGCCGGATTCCCATTCAATCGTTTCACAAACGTTCTGCACCAGGTTTGAGTCCATTTTTATGCAGGATGGGTAAAGATGGTGAATACAGAGGCCTTTAGATCAGTCTGACGATGACAGGGTTGTAGTCGGGGGTGGGGGGGGCAGGATGACAAGAGATGCACCGATCCAATGTTAGGATCGGATATCGGTCCAGATATTAACAAAATTAGCTGGATCAGGTATCTGATAATTAGGCCGAACCATGGAACCGATCCTTTCACTTTAATCGGTCGGTGTGAGACGGCACTAAATGTTTACATGTTTGCAGTGTTTGATTACAGCTTGTGTATTTGACCAAGTTCCTTATTTATTCTCAGGTTCAGCTGCTAGATTTTATTATCCTGAGTGGAATGTGTCAGCGTCTCTGATCAGCAGCTTTTTAAGAGATTTTAAAAGCATGTCAAAATATAATGATAAATATGGTGTATTGTGAAAAAGTCCTTAAATATCATGATACAGTATTTTTACCATATCGCCCAGCCCTAGGTTGCAGCACACGAGTGTGACAGCAGGGAGGACAGCAGATGAGTGGCGGCAGTGGAGACAGTCAGCACATGATCTCCGTGAGGACAGCAGACAGAGCAGGAGCTCAACACCCCCCACAGCACTTCCTGACACACATATGTCAGACTATAGCTTCACACACACACACACACACACACACACACACACACACACACACACACACACACACACACACACACACACACACACACACACACACAGGTTACACCAGTTCTATCTCAGACACACACACTTGCCTAGCGCCTACACAGGCGTGTGCACACCCTGCGGACCCTGTGGGTGTTTTTCCCCCCAGCTGTCACAATATTACAGGCCTACAGTGGCCACTTTCTTCCGGAAGGAAGGGGTCAATATCCAGGAGATCAGATGTTGGGTGGTGGGTTCAGAGAGGGGGAAACAGGACAGTAGAGAAAGATGAAGTACAGATACTAAAGATAGAGGCAACTTATTAGTTCAGGTCTAGTTCATTAATCACATGTAGGGAACCTCAGGATTCGTGGAACAGCACAGACAAAGATGAAAGGTAGGGAAGGTGAATTTGCAAGAATTCATTTTACCTTCCTTTCTCTTTCTTCTAAAGAAAAGCTGACACGTCTTAGTTCCCCATTTTCTTATTGTAAAGAAGAAGTTCACTCTCCCAGAAAAAACTATATCAGTTTTTCTTTGCTGAACTGGAGTCACACTGTTGCGTAATAACCCAAACCTGATGTAGCAAGCATGGAATTTCACAGACGCTGGTAAACAACTCCAAACGGTCTAGGAGACGCACTCTAATTACATAAAGAGTAACAGCAGGCCAATTTAACAATCCCTCTCAATGAAAATTGGTCAGTTTGTACGGCTGTTGTAGTTCATTTCATTATTTTTCTAAAAATGACACATTTTTACTAAAACACCAACTGAGTATAATATCCAGTGTTCTGGCATTTAGCTTTTCCACCTTCAGCTTTATTACAGCTTCATTTACCTTTAAGGCGTTTAGCAGAAGCTCTTCTCCAAAGTTCTTACAGAAGAGCGTCACTGTTTACTGAAGAAGAACCTCAGCTAGTTTAAATAGACTAAAATTCAGATCCTCTAATCTTAGACTCTACTAAACACAAGTCAATATGGAGACCATAATACTACTCTTCACCCAAGTCCTCTCTTGCAAAAATTCCAAGGATTCAGCAGGGAGATTTATCCACACCTCCAAAGTTGTGTCTGAGGAATTGGTGCATTTTTCTGCCTCTAACCATCCAAATAATCCCAAACTAATGTAATGATGTTAAGGTCTGGACTCTAGACTGGACTGGGGTGGTCAGGTCATTATTCTGAGAACACCAGCAGCAGTTTGATTGGATCAAATGATGCTCTTTTATCAGTAAGAGCTTCTTGACCAGCTCTACATCCTCAGCAGTGCTGAGTGGAAGGATGGATAGAAACATCTGTAGACTTTTCCAGATCTGAAGCGAGGCTGGAGCTTGATATTCACCTCTGTCTCAAAAGCTCTGCTCCTGAGCACACCTGTACTTGGGAGTTTACCGGTAATGAAAAGAGAAGAACTCCAGAGCCAGAGCAGAAATTCCAGTAAAGTCATCCTGGCAGTCTGCAAGAGAGCCTGTGTAATTCCCAGGAATGTACCGGGAGGGCCTGTGTGAACAGAAGCTGATGAGTTACAGGAAAACACAGTGACAGCAGTTACAGTCAGCAAAGCAGAGCTTCTTCTTCTGCGTGTTTAATTCAGACTGGAGAGTGAAAATGCCGTGGCTGTGTTTTCCGTATGACTCACACTGCTCCTGCTCGCTCCGGTTCATCGCAACTGAGTCTGAATGTGTGATACCTGATGAAACACTGCGACTAAAGCTAAAAACACAAGCCTGTGTGACCGGGGGGGGTTGGTGTTTCACCAAGTCTTCATGGTTATTACCCTCTTCTTAAACTGTTGTTTTTATTGCAGTTTTACAAACTCCAGGATATTTTTGGGTAACTTTGGGTAACCCCATTCCTGTGCAAGTGGGTTATCCTCTAGTCAATACGGTCAGAACTAGTGCTGGGCAATTAATCGAATATTAACCAAAACTGACATTCAGAACCTCTAACTGATCTAATCTTGCCCAGATCAATATTTCTTTAATAATTTAATTCATTTTTTCTGTTAATACTTTTCACACTGTGCATGTTTATGTACTGACCACTTAATGGGGTGGGAAATATGACAATGGTATTTCAGCGTATCTGTTTTATTATGATTTAAGATCAGATCGCCCAGCACTACTCAGAACTGCTTCCTAAGAATGAACACATTAATGATTGTTTTGACTGGAAATAAAATAAAAATGTAAAGGTTCTGTTTTGAGCACAGTTCTGTAGATTCACTGTTATCAGGATTCTGGTGATACTGATGTTAATGGCTCTTTTAACCTCACGGCCATTACAGCAGAACATGGATGAACAGAGGATGTCAGACAAAAACAAAAGTTAAAAGTTGTCCTGCAACGTGACTGTGGCGCACATGACCACTGTGATCATTCTGAGACCATGTACTGTGCAGCCCTACAGCCAACCAAAAAAAAAAAAAAAAAAATCATACATCACATATTCAAACATTATTCATATTTCTAATAATTTCTGCTGAGATAAAAATCAGTGATCTGCTCACATTTCTAATCATTAGAAGAGAACATGCTGAACAGCCTGATAAAACCCCTTCACTGAACTGCACAGCAATCCAGTACACAGATCCTACACTGTACCGAGCGACTGCCATCAGTCTTCAAGTCATTTTTAGCTTTAAAAGGCTGCTTCACCATCTGCACCAGATTCTGCGCACTACTTAGGAGAGCACAAGAAAACCATTATCCATGCTAAATGATGTTGCAAGAATAGCAGGTGGTTAAGTAATAGCTGGAATATGCACATACATCTGTTTGGCCCTCAGCCCCCTCACCCCCCCCCCCCTTCTTTTATAAGTGTGCTCATTGTGAAAGCAGCCTTTCATAGCCCTTCTTCCAAGTCTTCCCCCTCGAGTGCTCTTGCGCGCTCTCTCGCTCTCTCTCTCTGAGTGTGTGTCTTGCTGTGTCAGTTGCTTTGCCTCTCTCCAGTCTCTATCCACTCTACTCCGCCTTCTGTCTTCATCTCGGCAGTCGCTCTCCCTGTCTCGCTCTCTCTCGATCATGTGACTGGCTGGGCGACCCCTTCAGAGCGCTTTATCCAGGCTTAGTGTCCATGTGGCCGTGAGAGGATTACATTCCTGACATCACCAGGCCAGATGTTCATGATAAAAATAGACGTGGTCTCTCGTTCGGCCTTCCTCTCCCCAAGGAAGCACCACTGGGCACCCTGCTCCACCTCAGCTCAGAGAACGTCTGCTCAGATCGCCCTCGGCCCACAGCAGACTGCTCCGTGTTAAATATTACTCAACCTCACGCCCCCAGACTCCTTTGGGTCAGACCCCACAAGGGTGCCTTTGAACTTAATCTGGGTGAGAAACACACACCCACACACAGTTTTTCTTCAGCATTTCCCCCTAAACTGGAGCGCAGCATGTTCTGCCAGTGTAACGGAGAGGGTAAACCCAGTATTCAGTCTGCAACAAGCACTTAAATTAGTTAGAAAGTTCTGCAGTTCTCAAAAACCTTCTGTTACTTTAACACGGTGATTGTGTGTGCCGTCATCCTGGTGTATGGCGTTAGAAATCATCCAACATCCTCATTAAATCAAACATCCTTATTGTGGCTGAATGCAATCAAATCCTCACAGCAGTGCTCCGCCTCCGAAATCTAGTAGAAAGTCGTCTTCTCTGGACAGTAGAGACAGTTACTCCAAGCAGGATCAGCTCTTTAATACCCTTGATTTTAATTGATTGAGCAGGTGTCCCAATACTTTTGTCCAGACAATGTGCATACAGTGTTTTAAGGTGAAATACCTATTAGACTTTTTATCACAACGGTTCCATCAACATTACATACAAAACCTCAGGAGACATGCACAGCTTTACTGGTCATTTGATTGGTCATACTGGTGTTGCAGTCATGATGTTGATCTGATGTTGGCTAATCCCCAACCTACCTCATCCCAAACTCCTTAACTCATTCCATCTCAAAAGTACTGGATGGAGCTCCTCCACCTTCATTCCAGAGAACACAGCTCTTCCACTGCTCCACAGCTTCTCAATGCTGGGGGGCTTTATACCCCTCTAGCCCACGCCTGGCATTAGGCAGCATGGAGCCAATAGGGTCATGTAGTTTATCTACTCCAGAGAGTCCTATTCTATTGGCAGTAGCTGAATGCAGATCATCCTGATCAGACTGGACACTGCCTGTGCATTCGTTGAAGATCTCCTCCTCATTCTTTCTACGTCTGCGCTCTCCTATTCTCTAGTCCTAGCCCTAGTTTTCCACTAGGCTTCTCCCTGTGCTGAGCTGTATGGCTTCAAGCTGCTCTACCTGAACACGAAGGGGACTGAACAAGGTCCATTTTTATATTTAATCAGGCACCTAGTGCTCCATCCCGGCAGCCTAACCGCCAGCTTTGTGCAGCAGCCTGTAGGCTAAGCGGAGAGAAGAGCGGCGCACGCAGGAACAATAGCTGAGATTTGAGGCTTAGTGAGCGCTGCTCTGAATGCGGTACAGCGCTGGTGTGGGTCGCTGCTGCGGGCTGCATTGTGGCTGCGCTGTTTGGAGCGTGCCGTCCTGCGTTCTCAGCATTCTGAAGTGACGGCAGCCTAATCCCTGCGCTTAGACCCCTCGTCTCTGAGACAGGACCCGGACTTCACTGTGCCACACCATCGCTCAGCTGCACACTACTGTAGACGGCCTGTTTATGGGCATCAGGGGCTGATACTAGGCATACACGACATGCCAAATGTTTGTGGACACCCCATCTAATGAATTAATTCAGCTACTTTAAGTTGCACCCATTGCTGACACAGATGTTCAAATGCGCACACACACACACAAACAATTAATACTGGTCTGGAATTTAAGTAAGTAAAAAATAATCGCAGTGGCAATATAGTGCAGAAAAATCGCAATTAGATCATTTCCCCAATTAGTTCAGCCCCAGCTTGTGGTCACATGACTCCGCCCCATGGAGGAGAACTCAAACACTGAGCTGATGGAGCACCTCGAGCAGCCCTGTTCTCCACCCCTGTCCCTCACTGTACCACACCAACTCTACCTTACTACACACCGCTGTCCTCAACTCCATCAGTAATCTCTCGCTCTCTCTCTCTCTTTATTCCTCGGTCATTACCCTCACTCACTCGGTTCATGTTCATTCGGTCCAGGCCCAGATATTGAACCCCTCCCCTCTCTTTTCATTTTCATGCTTTTGGCTTCAGCATTAATCAGCATGCAGCTCCACACAAGCTCCCAACTCGAGGACTGCCAGCAAAGCCACGTCAATAAAGAGCACACACACACACACACACACACACACACACACACACACACACAGACACAGACACAGACACACACACAGACACACACACAGACACACACACAGACACACACACAGACACACACACAGACACACACACTTCCCTCTCAGGAGCCCACACTTGAAACTCAATGAGAGACTTCAGCAGATGACCGTTGTGGGCTAAAGGAAGGGGATAAGGTGTTGGAGAAGGAGCAGGAGAAGGAGGGAGGGTGTGAGAAACAGTGCTAATCACAGTTTTGCTAATCACAAAACCAACTCCAGATAGAGAGCAGAACAAGTGCTGCTGATGAAGCCAACAGAACCACACCATCATTCCAGAGAACACAGTTCCTCCACTGCTCCACAGCTCCTTAATGCTGGGGGGCTTTATACCCCTCTAGCCCACACCTGGTATTAGGCAGCATGGAGCCAATAGGGTCATGATGTTGATCTGCTCCAGAGAGTCCTATTCTATTGGCAGTACTTCTCTACAGAATGTTAGCCTAACATCTTCTATTCTAAACAATGAAGCAAAATTACTGGTAGCTGTTCATTTTAAATTTAAAAATGCTTAATTGCCAATAATCAACCAATCAACCAAAATGATGCAATAACTGAATTAGCATTATGCAAATTACATCATGTTAAATAGTGAAGTCTGGTCGCAACACCAGCAGCATGCTTTAGTTAACACTATCCTTCGCCAAGTTTAGCCCCTGAACGTCAGCGGTCAGCAGGCGTCCAAACATAGCGTGATCTGTCCGTTATGGGTCACTGTGGAGAGGAATGCAGGGTGTTAAAGCTGGGGGGGGGGGTCTGTGAAGGCCACCATGTGTGCAAGGTGAACGGATGGCCAGGGTGTGACAACAGCATGGAGATACAGTTTCAAGGACAGATACTACATCTGTACTCTGTCTGAGAGGTGAAGAAGGGCAGGACAACAGAGGAGGGAGTTACAACAAGTGACTGAGAATACACTGGCATTTACACACACACACACACACACACACACACACACACACACACACACACACACACACACACACACACACACACACACACACTTTCTGCTCTCTGCTCTGAGCTCAGCACTCGGCCCTGACCCCGCTCTGTAACTTTACGTGGTCTGACAGACACTCGGTGGCTGAGCTGCTCTCTGTGAGCTGTTCCTCCTAAACTCTTCCACTGTTCAATAATAACACCACTCACAGCTGATGGAGGAAGATCTAGGAGGGAGGAAATTTCACCAGCTGACTTGTAGTTGTTGGTGCAGCGGTGTCTCCTATTACATACAGAACCACGCTGGAGTTCAGTGAGCTCTTCAGAACCTCCCGTTCTTTCACTGATGTGTGGAGGAAAGACAGACTGCAGGACTAGAGGCCTGAGTTTATACACCTGTAGTGATGAGACTAAATCAAACAGCTGAATTCAGTGATTAAGAGGTGTGTGCCAATACTTGGTCATATAATGTATTTATTCTTCATTTTATTTGAAGTGTTTTACCTACAATTTTGGTTCCTTTGAAAATGATGCTGGATCACTTATTTGCCATTGAATCAAAAGATGTAGGCATGCACCGGCTAAAATAACCCTTAAGGGCTGCATGAGTAAGTAATCTGATAATACTTTGGCCTTTAGGCCTGAACGGGGCTTATGACCGCTACACTGGCTGAATCTGAACACAAAACTCCTTCATGGTTGGAATGATCAGATTAAATCAGCCAATATTATCAGTTATCAGTTTTTCCTGCTAAAATCTGTACTGGCCACAAAACGTCCATGTGAGTCGTGTCCCAATACTGTGCATTCTCTCACTCGTGTGCCTCCCTCCCAGCATGCGTTTCCACCCTGACTTCCCCTTATTGAATTCCTGGAAACTGTGCTTCACTGTGCTAATCCAAATCAATCTGTATTTCCTAATCCTCCCTCCATCCGCGTTTCAGCAACACACATTTTATCACTTCAGCAGTAATGACCTCATTAGTGTCCACGCTAATCTTTTTTTAGGAGAATGTGAGAAATCAGAACACATGGCCTTCTGACTTTATTTATTTATTTTTTTTAACTCACCACCAGCCACCAATCCTTAGTGCAGTGGGTGCCAGAGCCCTTTCCTATGCTGCAGCCTTTGTTACTTTGGACTAGACTTCCTCCTCGAATCCATGAACTGGACTCCATTGTAGAATCCCAAACTGCTCTTAAACACATCTTTATAAATGGGCTTATTCACTGTAGCTGCTTTTATTAAAAGCTTATTAAATTTGCTTATGATAAGTCTTATTGAGCTTTGAGATGTAAGGCGAGCCTGAGTGTCAATTAAGTGGCAATTAAGGGGCCTGGGTGGTCCAGCGGACTAAGGCGCCATTACTGTGATCAGAGGATCGCTGCTTCGAATCCCGATCACGCTGCTAGCTATCGGCAGCGGGCTTTAAGAGAGCACAATTGGCCTTGCTCTCTCTTGGGCGGGTAGATGCCGCAAACCCCCACGACAATGTTGGCCGGCACTGGCCATCACCGCTAGCTGGAGCATCCAGACACATTGGTCATCTAGTGATGTCGCATCGGCGGCAGGTCGGTCAGGTGTTGCATGTTATTGGGGGGAGGGAGAGAATACGTATAGGTCTAAATTGGTGAGAAAATGTGTAAAAATAAGAAATAAATAAAGAAAATCAATCAATTAAAAAAAAAAGTTATTCATATTAATAAGAATATTTTTATGGTAAAACTATTTGATCACAATATGTAAACACACTATATTTATAATGATACACATGATCACAGACAACACAAAAAAACTACGATTCAAATATTCTCCTGTGCGGAGTACACTGATTATTCAAAATCTGCTGCTCTTCATCCATGTAATCCAGACTAATTAACTGTAATAAAATGTGCAGTTGATCAGTGTTTAAGCACCAAGATCCTTTTATTACATATTACATATAAAATAAAAAATCATGATATAAAATAAAATAAAAATAAAATATAATCATTTTGCCAACCCCTACATCAAATTACATGACCCATTAATTAATTATTGGGAATGTAATCTCTCCTTGCTCAGCCAGAGTTGTAATGCTTTGTGCCGGTGCCCAACAAATTTCCATCCTACTTATTTTCATATGAAAGGACAAAGACCAGCTTTTGTCTCTGAGCATTTCCCTGGCGAGCAAACACAGCGAGCAGAATCTGATCGAGCGGTGTTGGTACATGTTGAGAGGCATTTGATCGTTAGGGGCTAATTATAGTGGATTCCACACTGCAACTTACCTCAGCAGCCACCCACCTCCCCCAATCACTCCCTTTATAAACTGCCTTCATGAAAATGCCGGTACTGATTTTCCAAAAGGCTGTATAGGACTCCCAGCCCAGCTGCAGCAGAGCTGCCCACACAGTTGAAACAAACCCATGGGATGTATTTTCACTTCCTGGACCTGGATTTCCCACCTCTGGGAGCTAACAGTGGTCCTATATAGTGTTTCAGAACATCAGTACCTGAAAACAGACCATAATATCTGACCCTTTATAAAACTCACTGAAACGCTCTGTTTTACCAGCGGGAGAACCGGAGAACCAGTTGCAATAGAAATCCTAATCACACACACACACACACACACACACACACACACACACACACACACACACACACACACACACAGAGAGAGAGAGAGAGACAGAGACATTTTAGACTGCAGGACATTGAGAACTGCTGTTAAAAACTCCTACATGATCAACACTTTGTATGTATATGGACAAAAGTATTTGGACACCTGCTCATTCATTGTTTCTTCTAAAATCAAGGGTATTAAATAGAGGTTGTATGTACTGTGTTGAAGCAGCCCATCACAAGCTCCCTTTTTCCCCCTCCCTCCCTCCTGCAGAGTGGGTAAAGCAGCTGAAGGCTTCTCCCATCTCCCCTTTAAAATACTTTAGCAAGAGGTTTCCTCCAGGGCTCTGTTAACTCACTCACCTCACTTCTCAGTGTCCTGGATGCAGTGTGAGGACACAACAAGCCTCCAGACTATTAAAAACATAAGACATCCGCCCACAGAGAGTAAATACACACAGCTGAGCGTGTGGACACTGAGAGCAGTACAGATTTAAGAGAGCTAAAAATTATAATCCATTAGAACTATCGATTGTCAGCTCAGCTCTCTCCATCAAGGCTTATGAAACAGCTAAATCCTCTGAAAGGAAACTGGAATAATGGGCTGGGTTTTATGGCGCTTCCTGAGAGGTTCTTTGTAAACGTTCGTGGACTGGTCCTCAATAACGGGTGGGAATACAGCCTCCCTGTGTCCTTCCAGGGCAGTCATGGGCAAGGTCAATGTCTCTTGCCTTCTTTATGTCTATATATCGCTCAGTCACTCTTCCTCCCTCTCTAGTTGCTGTCTCAGCTGAGCTGGGACACCGAGCCCTCTCTGGAGGGGTATAGTGTTACGAAATGCTGCTCTGCAACATTCTCCTCCTCTCCTCTCCTCCTTGATATTGTTTTTCCTTCCTCGCTCTTGCGTTTCTCTGCCAAAACAGACAACAGGCTTTTAAAGAGTACAGAATTAAGACCCCACCAGGCCTGTAGGTGATTCAGACAAACTGGACTTGGCTGTTCAGTATGAAGATTCAACTATGTAGTCCAGGGGGACATCCACTCTGCTTCTGCGCTTAAGCTCAATGAAGACGGTCTGAGACACACAGTCTCTGGGAGAAGGGGGCGGGCTTTCCAAATGAGTGGAGGAGTCTGGCTCCGCCTCTGGTCTCTACTGCGCAGACACTGGCTTCATTTCTATAGAACGAAAGGGAACTGAACCCGTGTTTATATGTTTGTCCATATGTTTGTGGACAGTAAAGGTCTAGCTGCTGTTCCCAGCATATCGTGCCAAGCGGCTCCTCATCATTTGCTCCGCTGCAGAAGCAGGGCAGGATGCCAGTCTTGCCAAACGATTTCTACATGCCAACACAGCCAGGCCCTGCTCCTCTCCACCTGCAGGGACAGGCCAAAGAAAACACAGCCTTATCTGAGGCCGGGAATGCTGCACAAAAGGAGGCGCAGGCAAATGACAAACGCGGCAGGAGACTAAACACAGCGGTTCAGTAAGCAACCACCCCCTCACCTCCCAGCTACGTCTGAGCCAAAACGGCCAAAACAAAGCCAGAGGCTGAGGGGCAATGAAAGGCTTTGAGGAGGAGACTGAATTACTGCTGGAATTTAAATAAAGAGCTTGCAAGGAAAACAACAGAACACAGGCTACAGAGTCAAGGCCCTGAACTGAATGTAAACGAGGACAACCCAGCCGCCGCCACGGCTCCACACACAGCTTTAACCGGACTCTGAACACCACACACACACACACACACACACACACACACACACACACATCGTCAGAAAAGAGAGAGCTCCATCTCTCACTTTCTTTAATAGGCATCTTTTGTCCTGAACAGGCCTCAGTCTTTTATTTCAGTGTTTTTATTGTCGGGGGGGTGAGGTATAAATCAGTGTGCTGGGTAGACCATACATAGGATGACTCACCACACACACACACACACACACACACACACACACACACAAAATCGTTCCATGCACCACATCTCATATAGGCCAAACTAATGAGGAGGAGCTGCTGTGTAACATACTGGGCAGTCGCACAGAGGGAAAACAAACATGACATAATGGGAATGCCAAGACCAACAATGGGAATGGGAAAACACATGGTTTCATAGCCAAGAGCAGGCCTGAGAGTCCCACAGGACACAGAAATGCATCAATAGCCAACAAATCAATCATTCATTCAATCACACACACACACAGCAAACACACAGCAAACACACAGCAAACAGTCACAGACACAAATAGAACCACAAGAAAAATCAAATAAATAAATAAAAATCACACAAGATGCTTCCGGCTAGGAGGGGCGATATTTTATTCATGTGCGAACACATGCAGGAGAGATGAGTCACTGGCCGACCATGAGCAGCGGCTGATGCAGGAGGAGAATGCGAGCGCATACACACAAGCCAAGCAGGAGAGGAGAAGAGAAAGCAGGACAGCCGTGGAAGAGCCTCAGCCTCGGTGAAATAACAGGCCGGGCTATTTTAGGAGTCGGCTCTGTAGACGCTGGCAGACCCGGAAAAAGACCTTGCACACATATCAAAGATGGATACAAAAAAATTCCAACCGCTCAGTCAAAACAGACACTATCAGCAAGACCGTGCCCTTTAAAAACACAGCAAACAACTCCAGCCCACAGTGCCCTCCCTCGCTCCCATTCCAAAGGCCCATTGTACTGTTATCAGAGAAGCTTTGATTGAATAACTGAGTACACTGGAGCGGCCATTGTTAACAGTTGCTGAAGGATACAGGGTCAGAAACGGCTCAGGTTAGCAGGGGGAGGAGGTTATGTTGCAAGTGCAGAGCTACGGTGGGAGGTTATTTTCTGCAGTGCTGTGTTGGGCTGTCTGAAGGGGGAGGGATATGGGGGGGGTCACATTCCTGAGCTCATCTCTGTATAAACAGGAACAAGTCACAGTCGACCATCTCTGCTCTTGCTCAGACACTATTAGGACAAAAAAAAAAAAAAAAAAAAAAAAAAAGTATTGGGACACCTGCTCATCCACTGTTCTTCTGAAATCAAGGGTATTAAAAGAGCTGATCCTGCTTCTGTTGGAGTAACTGTCTCTACTGTCCAGAGAAGAAGACTTTCTACTAGATTTGCTGTTGAATTTTCTAGCATTGCTGTGAGGATTTGATTGCATTCAGAAAGTGTTAGTGTGGTCAAAATGTTAGATAATGATCACCACCCCACCTCATCATCCACAACTCATCCCAAAAGTACTGGATGGAGCTCCACCACCATCATTCCAGAGAACACTAGGGGCCTTTTTACCCCTCTAGCCCACACCTGGCATGAAGCAGCATGGAGCCAATAGGGTCATGATGTTTATCTGCTCCAGAGAGTCCTATTCTATTGGCAGTACTTCTCTACAGAGACTCAACTGTGCATATCAGCCATGGGTGCAACTTAAGGTAGCTGAATGCATTCATTAAATGCAGGTTAACAGCAGGCGTAAACAGCCTGTATGGGTTTGCAATGTTAAACCAGCACGAGAGAGCAGGGCATTTATCCATCTTCCCACACTTATTCTCCTTCGCTGGGTTGCTCCGACTCCAACCGTGTGAGACAGTTCAACTTGGAATGCATACATCTCTTCAAGGCTATGTGGGAAAGACGAAGTGGCACCAGCCTTGTGACAGGTTCCCTCGAGCTTTAAAATCTGTAGGTTTACAAGAGAACAAGCCTATACTTGTGCAGAACACAATTAGGGCTGCTGTCTCCCAGTGTGTGCATGAGCGCAGCCTACACAGCCAATACTCGAGCTGCAGCAGACTCCCTAATGGGATGACGAGGCGCTAAGTCCCTGCTCCTTCCAGCTGAGAATCTTTGACTGTGGAAAGACTAAATTTGGGGTGAGCTGCACTGTGGGAGGTTACAGTGTCACAAGCGCGTAAGAAGCCGGCTGAGGAAGCGCAGAATAATTAGAGCGCACACAGTCACACAGGGCCCAGGAGACGGAGACTCAGATCGTGTGAATGAGGGCTTGCCTGACGAGTCCTCTAAATTTAACACAGATGCAGCCTGTGTGCACGAGCTTTCATGTGTTTTCAAGCCTGACTGATAGGAAACTTTTGTGGCCAATATTCACCGACCAGCCACAACATGGTGAAGTGAAGAACACTGCTGATCTTCATCTACAGTGTCTCCTGTCTGTCAGGGGGTGGATCTATTGGGCAGTGAGTGAACAGTCAGGTCTTAAAGTTGATGAAGGTGATGAAGCAGGAAAAATGGACAAGCGTAAGAATCTGACACTCTTTGACAAGAACCAGACTGTGATGTTCTAGATAATGACTGGGTCAGAACATCTCCAGAACATCAGCAAGCAGGTTTTAGCTGATTGGTGTACGTCACTAATAAGGACTGACAATGGAACTGAAAACTGGAGATTAAGTCTTCAAATGTGAGAAAATCACTTCTGACGTTTGTGGGAGGATTAGGGCAGGGTAAGTGTTTTACAGGGCTGTGTGTTTGTGTCACCGCTGTGGTAATGCACGGGAGAACATCAGTGAGTAAGCCTCAGCTCTGATATTTGACACTGAGGCATGTCTGCACGTGTCAGGTGTGTGTGACTACAGATACTGAAGCGCGGTAGTACAAAGGGGTAGGACTTCGGAAGCATAGATTTCAGAACGGAGCACCAACTGCAGCATCCAGGGTCCTTTTAAAGCAGAAATCTGCTGATATGATAGATTCATAATTTGTAGGGTTAGAAATGAGGAAAATGTAGCAGCAGTGGTGTAGACGTACGTTCGGCTCTGCAAATTAATAATCAAATAGCTGTTTGATTTCATCTCTCAGACTTGTACTATTTCACCACTCATCTCCCAATACTGATATTGTGCATCTCTACCTATAAGAGTGCCTGAACTGATGGGTGTGTAGAAAAGCTGGAGGACGCATAACCGGTATGTCGGCTGGAAAGGTGGAGCGAACACTGCCATTTGTAGGGCTGGGGAAACTTGTCAACGTCATAAACATCAATTACAGAAATACGTTTTTATTTTATATATATATATATATATATATATATATATATATATATATATATATATATATATATATATATATATATATATAAATAAAAGATTACCCAGCCCCCTAATCAAACAGAACTACACACAACACACTATACAGTGGTTTTGTATCCTCACAGCAATGCTCCTCCAAAATCTAGTAGAAAGTCTTTTTCTCTGTACAGTAGAAGAGGATCAACTCTTTAATATCCTTGATTTCAGAAGAAACCATGAATGAGCAGGTGTCCCAATACTTGTGTCTGTTTAGCGTTAATGTAGAGAGAATTGTAAGGTAAAATAGTGCCCAGAGATGAACTACCATTATGAACATTTCATAAATTCAGGAGACAGGAGTGGCTGCACTGGTCATTTTGCATAGTAAAATGTGGATCTTCGTATTTGCATGAAGCTCGATCCAGAGGGTAGAGCAGTTTGGGCAGAGTTTCAAATGAGGAGCAGGAGGCTTTACATTCTTCAACTCCGACCGGGTTTACAGTAAGCTTTAGAAAGGGCCAGTTCCCAGGGTTATTACTCTCCTAGGTTCACACACGGTCAAGCCTGAACATCGAGAGAGGTGTTAAGAGTGTCCTCTGCCAGTCTCGCAGGCTCTCCACGGCTCTCTCAGTCTCCTATTCCCTGGTAAACACTGTGTGTATATATATATATATATATATATATATATATATATATATATATATATATACACACACACACATATACACACACACACACACACACACACACACACACACATATATATAACAGTGTGTTTTTTTCAAGGCCACATGATGGTCAGGCTGTTGGTACCCATTCAGAGCTTCACAAAGAGTTCTCATTGGGACTCATTCATCCCTGCTGGGGTGACAGGCTGTAAAAGCCCGCTGACACATTCAGCTCATGGGGACGCTATTCACACGCATTGTGTGCAATCAGCAGCTGCAGACAGCGTCAACTGCTTACAAACAAACACACAGAGACTGACCCAAACATCTGAGCACTGTATTTGCAAATGGCTGAAGGGTGTGTATGCGCGAGCGAGCAAGTGAGTGAGTATGCTGAAAGCAATAGAGGGGTCTCATTACTCTACGCGGAGCTGGACTGCATGATAGCCAGTCATATCATGTGCACTATTTACATCCCAGTCGGACCTCAACCTTTCCCTCTCCTCCTGCTCCTTCTCTCCATGTCGAGAGAAAGCAGCAGAGCAGTGGGGCTGAAAGGCCATGCAAGCCCAGTGCAACGCAGCCTCCAGCCTGGCGTGTCTGGAGCAAGATGGCAAACGAAGTTGACGTGCTGTTGTGTTTACTCGTTCAGACGCTCTGAAGGAACACAGCTTTTCCTCTCCGGCTCGCTGACTGAAGCACTACGTCTTCACTCTCCACCGAGAGCGAACGCCCCCGCCCACCCCACAGCTTTCCGTTTTACTTAGCAAAGTGCTGAAACAAAAATGTCAAGTCTAAAAGATCACCACACTCGCCAAGTACAGCACTGATGTCCAAGCACAAGAAGAAGCCAACGTAGTCCGGCACAGTTCTTCCCCTCACATCACTCCCGATGTATTTACTATTCTTCTTCAAATTACCAGCATTCACACTGGCAGCACTAAAACCAGAGCTTAAGCACGGAGCAGGTCTAGTCAGTAGTAAAAATGCAGTGGTGAAATAACACTGGCAGGAGAGCGGTGTGCAAAGCAACGGGAGCTGGAGCAAGAGAGGAAATTCCAGCTATTCCCTGCAGCGATACTGACAGTAAACAGACTCAGCAGTTTGGGAATACTAGTGTGTTGCAATCCAGGAGCAAACTCTGAGCAACTGCAAGTCTGCTTAAAGGTGCTGTACATGGTTTCAATCCAGGGGCGAAGACATGAGGGGAGGCGTGAGGATGAAGAGCTGTTTGGTGGAGAAACATCTGAATATTGAAAGGCCTGAAAAGGGAGGAGGATGTTGCTCTATCCAGTATCTAGTAGAAAGTCTTTTTCCCTGGACGGTAGAGACAGTTACTCCAACAGACGCAGGACAAACTAAATAGCAGGTGTTCAAATACTTTGGATTAAATATAGATATTAAAAACACTATAAACATTAATTTTAAGAAAAGACCCAGACTTCACCTTCCTCCTCACAACTCCTGCTTGGCCTGATCAGACACAGGAAGCTGAGATCGGACGTCAGTTCTCCATTATCAATATCTCAATATCTCCACACAGAACACCATCGACCCGACAGGCCCGGCGCTGCTGGAACCCACTGCCTGCACTGTGTCCTTTCAGAACTGGATTCTGTATCTTCTGTAATGGATAATGGAGTCTCCCATTATCAGCACACTGCACAGGAGATAAGAGGATCGCACGGCCATTTAATCCTCACAGATCAGCAACCTTTACTGGAAGGCACAGTAAACATTTCATGGTTCCTATTTTCTGTAATGACAGAGGACTGCTGGTTTGGAGGACCACTGGTTTTGGGGGAGCCCGAGAGGGTACGATGGACCTGGCTCTCCATGGGTGCATAGATGGCTCGCTCTCCGGCCCCTGCACTTTCCTCAGAGCGCGTTGATTGCCTGGTGAGGTTGCATCAGCAGCAGTATAAAAGCGCTGTTGGCTGGTTGTTTAAGGCGGCATGTCAGTCTTCACCCTCCCAGTGTCAAGAGCATTACATTTAATGTGGTAGAGCTCTAAAAGCAGGTTGGGTAATTGTTACGCAATATATAATTGTTAATCGCATACAAAATCCACCAGTAGTGACAAATTCTTAAAAACTACCACTGAAATTCTCTTCCATACTGAGTACAATAATCATTCTGAAATGTAATAAATAAATAAATAATGTAAAATGCAAAATTATCATTTAAAATTATCTACAAAGAAGCAGAGATTTTGTGAAAATCACTGAAAAAGTGAGTTAGGCCACTTTGGGCCAAAACACAGCTAACCCTACCTCACACACCCCCACCCCTCTACGAAAACAAGCAGCACCACACCAAAACTCACACCAGCCTCACAGAATCAACAGCCAAACGTCACAACTCAGACGATCCATCCCAGAGGGGACCTTAAACAAACCCGGTTTGTCACAAACCAAATAAGATAGCAGCAATCAAAGCATCCAAAAACCAGACAGACCGAGCAATTCGCCAGGCCTGCACAGGAAACAGCTGAGCAGCTGCAATACGGTGCCAGCGTGATCCTGGGTGAGGGGCTGCGGGCTGCACCTCACCTCTGCACAACTTTCTTACTCAGCTCGTAAATCAGGAACAAGGTCCAGGACAACGTGCACTCAGCAGTCCCACACACCACCAGTATCCACGCCGCCCACTGCGCCTCCATGCACACACACCACCCAAACCTCCACGGCTGAATACAAGTCTCAGGGTTGATGTGAGGCGCAATGTGAGCCACTCTACAGAGGGCACATTTTGGGAAATCTACGAATGAAAAAGCCCATACTGTTCACGAACCACTCTGCCCAAATCAGACACAGTGCAATGCTTCAATGAAGGTTTACCAGCAATAGGGTCATGGGCACCTAGCCCTCATTGACGTGCAAGTAGGCCACACCTCTTGGTGCCAGAAACCGCAGCAGGACACCATCAGAGGCCTTGTGGAGTCAACGCCTCGAATAGTCAGAACTGTAGCAGCAGCACAATACCTAATACTACCTACCTAATATTAAGGAGGTGGTACTTATGTTATGGCTGATCTGTGTATTCTTATAGTAGGTTTCAATCTGCTTTAATGGATTTAAATGGGGGACAGAGACTCTGATTATGGTTTATTTGAGGAGGTTTAGCTAGAACACCATGTAAAAACTAACCCTGTGGTGTGGAGGCCGTATTGGCTAGCTCTACTGTGTGTTGGTTAAACGTTTGCTGGTGATGGTATATTACATTCACTGAGATCTCCATTAAAATAAGATATAAGACATATAATTCAGTATTGTAAACATGTGCAGTACATGACGGCTAACGGTCTTATAATATAATATAAAATATAAGCTATAAGGAGGTTACTGAAAGCATGCTCTAGTGTTAACATATTCAAGTACATAACATGCCCATGGTACATTTAGCACCGAGTTCGGCTATGTTGTGATAATATCCCCCATAAATACCCACCGCAGATTTGCAACTAATAAAACAGGTAATTTTACCAGCCAGCACAGACGAGCGTCCCAAAATAACATCAACAGCAGAACAGAAAATATCTCCCTCTAACGGATATCAGACGGAGTTTAGAGACTGTACGCCTGAGAACATGTCAACCCTCGAAATCATACACTCTCCATTACAGCCGAGAGAAAACGCTGCCATCAAAGAAATGAGAGAGGGTCAGACTATCGATTTAACATCAAATACCAGCTAAGGTTTCATCTGCCCTGCTGAGCCGAGCATGTCTCGAAGCGGAGGCCTTCACCAACGTTATCCTAAAATAAACGACTGGATTCCCTCATAATGAGGCCCAAACCCAGGCCGCATCGCGCCACTGAGATACACAACACACGACCATTACAAACACTACGCTCCACATTCAGGACAGGCTGCCGCTTTTGTGTTCCACCATTTCCGAGGTATTATCAGGGATTGTTTAATAACTAGGCGTGCCATGCCCGCAGGGAGAGCTGGCATCTCTCTGGAACAGTGGATAATATGATCAAATGGGACCGTGTGAGTGAGCGCGATAACATGAGCTCACAAAAGCAGCTCCCCACAGACAAAGCAACACAGGGATTCATATGAAGAGAGAAATAAGCTTAATTCTGCTCTGAAGACTTCCATGATGAGGCTGCTTCCTTTGTTATGAGAACTGGCTGGGCTTTAAGCCAGCACAGCCAACCTGGAGCAGCTGAAACAGAGAGGGCACGTCACCATTACAACCATCTCAGCACAAAACGCTGCAGATTTTTTAACAAATCCAGCCTGAAACAGAACGCACTCCACCCGACTGTGTGCAGCCACACTGTTCGCGGTGCATGTCTGTCTGTGGGGCTGGAGTTTTGGAATGGCCGGACCACGAGCCCATTTCTAGGTGCTCGTCTTAAAGGGGCAGTCCAGCCTCTCCAACGCCAAAGAAATAACCATTGCCACAGCTGTAGCACATATGGCACAGCGTACATCCTACGTCAAGCTCTCCAGAGATCTGTTGAAAGGCCTAGAACCCGGTTCTGATGATGTTCTGATGATCCTAAAGGTGGGCAGAACTGTCATAACATCACAACCACAGCCACTTTGGGATTGGACTTTGGTGAGGTAGTTCTGCTAGCTGGTCAATACAGGAAGCCCATCATTGCTGCTTGAAAATCTGATATCGGGGCTGTTCCAATTGCACAGTACACACTAATACTACAGGATATGCACTATATACTCACCTTAATAGTGCAATTTCATCACGTATGTCACTGCAAGTCCTGCTCCTGCTGTTGTTGTTGGCGCTTCACTTGCATCGTAATCCGACATTTAACTTGACTTGACTAAGGCTGTGTCCCAATTGCATACTACACACTAACACCATGAGGTACAGACACTATATTAATCCTTATACTGCCATCCTTGGAAGACAGTACGCAAAATGTTAACGCGAGTCGTTGTACACTAACAGGAAGTGATGAAGCGCCGCTATGCCCACATATGGCACAGCGTACATCCTACGTCAAGCTCTCCAGCCGCTGTAGCCGCTGCTGCTGCATCATTACATGCCAATTTTTGGCATAATAGTGTGCATTGAAACCGCACTCACTCTGTCCGGTTCGAAGTAAGCTTTGTAGTTATTTGAGTATACTCACCTTTGACACTTACCTACATTAAATACTACACACTTAAAAACTAATTACTAATTACTAAGCAATTAGGACATGAAACATGCAGTGTACAATGCTAGTTTTGGTTGGACAGCCCCTTTATTTAAAAATAAGTAATTTAATTAAAATTAGCTCTAATTAATTGTTAAAGACAGCAGAATGACATTAGTATCGTTTAATACGTGAGATTTCAACACGGGCCAAAAACACCCGCCGATCCATCCGAGACCCAGACCTCCTCCTCCTCCTCCTCCTCCTCCTCCTGATCAGACACAGAAAGCTGAGATCGGACGTCAGTTCTCCATTATCAATATCTCAATATCTCCACACAGAACACCATCGACCCGACAGGCCTGGTGCTGCTGGAACCCACTGCCTGCACTGTGTCCTTTCAGAACCGCTCTCTGACTCAGTGGATCCTGGACTCTGTAACTTCTGTAATGGATAATGGAGTCTCCCATTATCAGCACACTGCACAGGAGATAAGAGGATCGCACGGCCATTTAATCCTCACAGATCAGCAACCTTTACTGGAACTACAGGAAACGAGGTGACGGAATTTGGGAGGTTTTGTTGTTAAACATCAAACTACAACCAGTATTAGGCCTGATTCTGTGTGCTGGGCTGCAGGCCGGGCTGCGGGCTGGACTGTGATAAATAAAAACTAATTAATTAATTAATTAATTAATTAATAAATAAGTGGGTTTTTTACTGTATATTAAAATCAGAGCCTATTAAATAATAATAATCCAGTAAGCGGAGGGCTGCCCCAGCCAGCGCGGTCCCTCGCCTTCAGCAGCCCAGTGTACTGCAGCAGTACCGGGCCAGTCGAGCAGACTACGGCACCGTTCCACACACACACACACACACACACACACACACACGACCCCCCGACTGAAGACCCAGACCCGGGCGTGCACGCTCCGCAGTCTTCGCGCTGGTTCCAGTAAAGCTGCGCCGCAGTCTTACCTCGATGTATCCGGCCAGGCTGGGCACAACGATGCCCAAAATCAGGACCGACACCGCCGGGGCAGAACCCATCTCTACTCTCCCTGCTTCGCTCGAACGCTCCCTGTCTGCGGTTCCGCTGGAAGAAACACGGCGAGCCGGGGCTACAGCTGGTCAGCGTGTGGGTTCCGGTGCTCCGGTAAAGCGTCTCTCCGCCGCTCGCGCTCTCTCCGCTCTGGGATCAGCGCGCGCTGCGTTGCTTGTTTTTCACACGAACGCCACCGCGCGCCGCCGGCCAGTGCGCGTGGAATGCAGCGCGAGGTGAGGCTCCGCTCAGAGGAGCGCGCGCCCCCGCGTGGCCTCGCCAGGCGCTACCGGAAATGAATCTGTGCTGGAAAACATGTCTGATCTGAGAAATCACCTTTTTACCTTTCACCCAGGGCTCAAACCTGCTTACCCCGTCTGGCAACATGGTTATTTATCAATATATACAATATATTAGCTATATATATACAATATATTATATATATACAATAACAATATATACAATATATTAGCTATATATATATTACTACTGAAAAAGACTAAAACTATACATGTAGTTGTACTTCGTTTTTATTCATTGGCTTTTAAATTGTTGATATTTAATAAAGAAATTAGCTTTATCTGGGACTCAGTACAGCTCCATAACCTCAGCCCTTTAAACAGTGGTCTTATTAATCTGTTATTAATCATAACCGGGCCTGCTGAGGCAGGAAGGCACCCAGTCATGTCTGAATCCAAATTTAATCATCTAACCTTCTATTTTACTGGGTGAAAAATGCGTAGAGTAAAAGCATGAAAATGTCCAAATTTATATATATTATTTTCCCATTTCAGAGACCTTCATTACTACACTAGCTCCTGAGACAGCGTGGCATCAGGTCAGCCGTCTACCTCCAGTTTCCCAACACAGCCGCTGACCGTTATTATTATGGGTGCACATTGCAAAGGAGGTGTACAGCTTCTGCACTGTAGCCGATGTGTTCCCATATTAATGAATATAGTGTAAATGTAACACCCACACAACCACATGCACAGGGTAACCACTGCAGCAACCATTTAGCACCACCCTAACAAACACCTAGCAACACCACAGCAACCACCTGGAACATTAAAGCAACCACACCATACAATCGCAATCAGCTAGCAACACCATAGCAACAAAGCATTAACACTATTACAACCACTTCACAAGACCATAGAAACTGCCTAGCAACACCCAACACTGCCTAGAAAAACTGTTACACCCCAGTGACCATGTCACTGTAACAGACCCCAGTGTACTGCTTGGAAATGGGAACCACTGCATTACCTTAAGGTGACTCTTTATTTTACTAGCTATTATGACCGATGAAGATGATATTGTTGACTGTGTTGTAACATAGGCTCATAGAAAGGCCAGGCATACTGTACTTGTTAAGAAGCAAACTGAAGAGTCGATTCATGTAGTGGATGTGCTGGATATGGGAAAATTAGGTCAAGATGTCAAGTCAAATTTATTTGTATAGCTTTTTATAACTGTTGTTGTCACAAAGCAGCTTTACATAATTAGTAATTAGTAAAAGACAAAAAAAAATAACATAAGAAGACATGAAGGATCAAAGACCCCCAGTGAGCAGCCAACGGCCAAGGAGGCAAGGAGAACCTCCCTCAGAGCTGGAAGAAGAAACCCTGGGAGGAACCAAGACTTACAATGAGGACCCGACCCGTCCTCCTCTGATCAGAACTATTAATAAATTATTGATAAAAGTTACCAAACCATCTATACTGTTGAACTGCTCTGATCATAATCATAATATAATAATCATGGCGTAGATAGTTAATAGTGGTGATATTAATAGTGCAGATAGTTAAGAGTACATTTAGGTTGAACATGGTCATTAGACAGGTAGCAGTGGTAGGAGGGTGAGCCGCTGGTCTGGTATGGGTGGTGGTGGGTGGGGGGCCTGCTGGTCAGACTGATAGGTGCCAGCTGGTCTGACGCAGACGCAGGTAGAGGGGACATCAGCGGGCAATCTTCCAGCAGGTCGGGCTGGGTGGTCATTAACTCTGAGAAGGTAAAGTGGATTTTATAGAGATCAGAGAATGTTGGGCGGTATCAGAGTGTGTCTGACGACTCCGGCAGGTCTGACTATAACAGTCTAATTAAAAGGAGAGAGCCAGAAGGTAACACAGACACGGGAGCTCCCTGAAACACCAGCGTCCATCTGCTCCACCGTCCACAAACCTGAGTGATCACATGTAAGCAGCGAGACGACAATGTACTACATTTCAGTGTACTACAGTTCCCTGTGTCCGCGAATCCCTGAACCTGCAACCTTTATCTAAGAAACATTAATTACCAAAAGCTGAACTAAAGGTTTTCTGAATTTTGGGAACGAGTAAGAGGCCAGCCCCCTGAGATATAAGTAGTCTTGATGGTTCGTAATATACAATAAGATCCTGCAGGTACTCAGGAGCGAGGCCATGTAGGGCTTTATGTGTTAATAGAAGAATTTTGTATTCAATACGGGATTTAACTGGGAGCAGTGCAGTGCTGATAGAACTGGACTGATATGGTCAGATGTTCTAGTTTTAGTAAGAACCCTGGCTGCAGTGTTCTGAACCAGCTGAAGTTTATTGAGGTTCCTGCTGGAACAACCTGACAGTAGTGCATTACAGTAATCTAGCCTTGAGGTAATAAAAGCATGTACTAGCTTTTCTGCGTCCTGTAGTGATTAGGAGTTTCTTAGTTTGGAGATGTTCCTAAGCTGCATAAAGGCTGTTCTACTAATATTAGCTAGATGTTGCTCAAATGATAAATCTGAGTCAAATATGAAGCCAAGATTTTTAGCTGCTACTCAAGGAAGATGATAACCACCCCACATCACCCCCAGCTCCCCAACACCTCCCAAAAGTACTGGATGGAGCTCCTCCACCATCATTCCAGAGAACACAGTTTTTCCACTGCTCCACAGCTCCTCAATGCTGGGGGGCTTTATACCCCTCTAGACCACGCCTGGCATTATTAGGCAGCATGGAGCCAATAGGGTCATGATGTTGATCTGCTCCAGAGAGTCCTATTCTATTGGCAGTTCTTCTTCTCTACAGGGACTAGACAAGCTGAGTGTGTGCATTTGCACATGTGTGTCAGCAATGGATACAACGTAACGTAGCTGAATGTGTTCATAAGACATGGACATGCAGTGTATGAGTCATTTTGGCATGGCAGGGATGATGGACATCCCTTATATTTAAGTTTGTACATAGTACAGTAGAGTATATGATATTGGGCTCATTTTAAAAAGTTGTTAAAATAAGTATGATAATTTAGATAATAATTAAATAACTTAATACCCCATGCATAATGAGTTTAGCTTATTACTATCTCAGTGAACAAACACAGGAGGGCAGTTTCAGACAGTGTTAGAGTCTGATGGCTTTCAGGTTTGGGTGAAGGTGTTCTGTGTAATTCTAGGAACCGACAGCAGAAACCAGTGTGTCCGGTTTACCTGTGGTCAACTTCCAACCACCAGCGTAATGTTGCAACCGGAAGTGAATCACGGCAGGAGTTTCCCCCAGTTCCGTCGATACCAACGACATATCTATTAATTCACTGTGATCAATGTTATTGATAAGGAGTGCGACTGGATCACTGCGGGGATTTGACCTCTGCGCCAAACCCACACGCTGAATGAATACAGCCAGGTGTAACTTTACCAGTTTACTAGGTTTTAAGGAGATACCTGTATTTCTCTCTACCCCTCGCCCCGCCTGTCCTGGGGTTGACTGCTGGTTTAGCAAATCAGACACGGTGTGTTTGGGCACACTGGCCAATTGCAGCGCAGGGAGGGCGGGGTTTGTCGGAATACCGGTGCTAAAGAAGAACATCCTGCACGAGCGTGACAGGTGAGTATCGCTCGAGCAGGCCACGCCCTCTGTAACTCGAACTCGGCGCTTTTCCGTGTTTTCGGTCTCGCAGGTGCAGGCGGGCGACGGGGGGTGTGTGTTTGTGAGATCGTCGATTATTTCCTTCCGAACATCTGTAAAAGAGGTTTCCTCAGGTAGTGTCTCCCCACCTTTACTGCATTTGTAATTTTACATTAGGAAGGGAACCTGGGAGCGTCGCCGGACTGCTGGAGTTTTGGGGCGTTCTCGAGGCCCTCGCGGTCGACAGCGGAACTGCAGGCTGGCAGACAGGTTTCTGCTGCATCCGGAAATAGCCAGCAGATTAAAAGTACAGGTGAGAGGGGGACGGAGGCAGTTCTCCACCTGAGCCATGGATCCAATGGATGCAGGAATGCGCTACACTCCAAAGTCCTCGGTAGGTCTGACTTTTGCTTGGTCTGGTTAATGTTAGTCTGGGCTCTGTTCTGCTCTGTTCTGCTCTGCTGTAGAAAACTGTGCTGTCCGGGTTGTCCTCAGCTCAGGGACTGGTGTCTCCGGGCCTCACCTCTTCAGTACAGCCGTGTTTTTGGGCGAGTTGTGGATCTGTGTGTGTAGCTACACCACCCTAAATACACACCATCTGAGAGAGTGCTCCCAGCAGAAGTGTAGGCAGGCTGTCTGGAGAGGCCCAGGGTGAATCAGGGTATCAGAGAGTAAAGATAAGGTCATTAAGGGGAGATTACATCATTTCTTTAATGGTTTAATCTGATTCATCTACACTTTAGGAAGAGTCGAGCTCATAATAACAGAAAGGTACGATTGTGTAAATCAGAAAACAACAGAGTTCTGAGGAAAAGTGCACGGGAACAGTAGAAATGGTGGTCTGGCAGAACTCTGAGCTGGACTGAGTAAATGGGTTTGGGGGGTTTAGGAGATGGGAGTCGCTGCTGCGGCTGTTTAGGCTGTTTAGGCTGTTGGAGCTTTGCCTCTTTCTTCAGAGCAGGTCACTCTTTCTCAACATCTCTTAACTAGTCAACAAGACCCAGCTGGACGTCAGCACTGTGACCCGGCGTGTTTCCTACATTTTCCATATTTGTTTGTTCATATCATTTATGAAGCTTTTTGGTTTAGTTCATGGTCATACCTCTAATTTCAACCTTAACATTAGCACCAAGTGAAGAACACTGCTGATCCTCATCTACAGCGGCTCCTGTCTGTCAGAGGCTGGCTATATTAGGCAGGGAGTGAACAGTCAGTTCCTGCAGGTAATGTGGGATTTAGGTGGTTAGTCTTGGTGCCAGATACCACAGGATGCCTTCAGAGGTCTTGTGGAGTCCATGTCATGAAGGTAGCAGCACCTACTCAGTGTTAGGCAGGTGGTGTAAATGTTGCTTTAGGGGTCTGGGGTAGGCTCCTATCAGGATAAATACCCCCCCTAAATGTTTGTTCATCTTGA
The DNA here is from genome assembly GCF_030463535.1 of Salminus brasiliensis. Taxonomy (NCBI): domain Eukaryota; kingdom Metazoa; phylum Chordata; class Actinopteri; order Characiformes; family Bryconidae; genus Salminus; species Salminus brasiliensis. Next base: position 38,175,564 of record NC_132890.1, read on the forward strand.
CTGTTTAGAGCAACACATGTAAAATTCATCATCATCATCACCACACATCCTCTGCAACTCCACACCTCATCCCAAAAGTACTGGATGGAGCTCCTCCACCATCATTCCAGAGAACACAGCTCTTCCACTGCTCCACAGCTCAATGCCGGGGGGCTTTATACCCCTCTAGCCCACTCCTGGCATTAGGCAGCATGGAGGCAATAGGGTCGTTTTATTTATTTATTTATTTATTTATTATATACAGAGTCCTATTCTATTGGCAGTACTTTTCTACAGTTTGTGCTTACAGTTAGAGAAATGAAGATCACCTAAGTGCATTGAAGGAGTCTCATCTGACTGTAGTGTAAAGATGCCTGTGTGAAGCTCCAGTCACTGGTTAATCAGAATTCCTGGCTACAGAAACACACCATGAAGACAGAAGAACCTCCACACAGCTCAGAGAGAGAAGCTCACTGAGGAGGATCAGTCAGGATCCCTGAACATCTCCTGTAGCTCAGTTAAATCCACCAGTAAGGAGTGAAGGAATACAGAACATAGAGAGAGAGAGAGAGAGAGAGAGAGAGAGATCAATCATTATTTTTATTTATTTTTTTCTCTGCATGTTCTGTATTCCTTCACTCCTTACTGGTGAAACTGCAAAAAGGGTCTGTGATCAGATCCCTCACTGCCCTTGTGTTTAGGTGAGCAGCCTGTACAGTGGCTTTAATGGAGACGGAACGAGACGCAGGGTCGCACCCGGTCCGGTTGCGTCTGTTTCTGCAGGAGAACTGACTCCACGTTGCTGTGAGCTGTGAACGTTACTGAACAGCGTGAGCAAAGAAACCAGCTAACTCACACATGCCTACAGAAATCCAGCAACCTCCTCTCTCGTCCAACATTCTGCTGGACTGCACTCTGTGAATGCTCTGTGTTTTAATGATTTGGAGAATGTGCCTAAAGTGAGAATGCTCAGCAAACCTGCTCCTGAAGCACCTAAGAAGCCTACTGTTCATTTTTAACTGTCAGTGCTGAAAAGCAGCACTATATGTCCAAATGTTTGTGGACACCCCTTTTAATGAATGCATTCAGCCAATTTAAGTTGCACCCATTGCTGACACAGATGTGCAAATGCACACACACAGCTTGTCTAGTTCCTGTAGAAGTACTGCCAATAGAATAGGACTCTCTGGAGCAGATCAACATCATGACCCTATTGACTCCATGCTGCCTAATAATGCCAGGTGTGGCCTAGAGGGGTATAAAGCCCCCCAGCATTGAGGAGCTGTGGAGTAGTGGAAGAGCTGTGTTCTCTGGAGTGATGGTGGTGGAGCTCCATCCAGTACTTATGGGAATGATCGTCCAACATCCTGACCCCACTAACGCTCTTGTTACTAAATGCAGTCAGAGGCTGCTCCCCCTCTACTCCAGATTAAATCAGTGCTATTGTGTGCCTACGAGATAGATATAGTAGAATTCTGAGCTCAGGTTGTTCCGCTCAGTAGATTGTGTCTGAACTGTTGTACCATGACAGAGTAACAACAGCTGACCTTTACAGGAAAATATGTCTGTAGATGTCTTTAGAGTTTATCCCGGGAGACGTAGTTCCTCTGTATGAGCCAAGCATGTTTTAGCCTGTGTACCTGTGCATTATAGGTGTCTAGGTGTGTCTCTTTCGCAAGATCAGTCCAGACATGTTTTTGCCAGTGTTTATGAAGGCTAAATATCAAATGTTAATCAAAGCTTTCATGTGGTGTTACTAAAACATTCATTTACACCATATATACACCATCATCACCATGTTCCATACCTCTAACTTCAACCTTTACATTCAAACTGCATCATATACACTGATCAGCCATATCAGCACACAGAAGTCGCTGCTGCAGCTGTTTAGGCTGTTTAGGCTGTTTAGGCTGTTGGAGCTTTGCCTCTTTCTTCAGAGCAGGTCACTCTTTCTCAACATCTCTTAACTAGTCAACAAGACCCAGCTGGACATCAGCACTGTGACCCGGCGTGTTTCTGCGGGTTTAGGTTTCTTTACGTCCCGGCAGTGTCTTATTTATTTATTTATTTATTTATAGGGTACATAAGGGTTCATAATGTTTCAAATTTATGAAACTGGAGTTCATATCATTTTTGAAGCTTTTTGGTTTAGTTTGTGTTCATGTTCATACCTCTCATTACCCTAACCACCGTTCAGCCATAACATTAGCACCACTGACCAGTGAAGTCTGAGTCTGATATTTGCTGATATTATATTTTATATAAATAAATTCAATAGTTTAAGCTAAACTGTGCATTACTGACTGACATGATTCAGTTCTAATAAGTTCAAATGAAAAATAAAATGTTGTCGTTATTAGAAATATTATTATCAAATAATGTATAAATAACTGTGTAAACTACCCCTATTATTTCTTTATTTATTTGTTGTTTTATTACCCCTTACTTTTCTGAATTGTCCGTAATTGCTGTATTTCGTTAGAGCATGTTATTCTCGAACTGTACTCTTTGATTTTTTTCTGTTACAGTTCAGTTGTTCGGGCTGTATTGCTGCGATATGGATAATTAAGAGATGACTGATATTGGGGTCTCCAGTGGAGCAGCTGGGCCAAACCTCTACTTTCCTAGTGCTGGCTCTTATGCAGGGAGAAGGTAGAGTGAGGGGTCATGCCTATTAGATCTGATTGGCCTTGAGTGGTTGGGCTTACTCAGCTGGAGAGTGTTGTTGCCCCCCTGCGCTACACCCACCCTAATGTTGGGAGGTTGTGGGTTTAAATCCCAGGGATGCTGTGACTCCCAAAAAGGGCTGAAAAGTGAGTGTGTGAGCTCGCATTCCTCAGCTATGTGTTTTGGCATGCAGAAAGCCAGAGGCACAACCCTAGGAATTCTCCCTCTCTGATAAGCCTCGTGATAGCAGCGTAATGGGTCAGGGCTCAGTTCAGTTCAGTAAAGTACAGTCACTCTGAGTAACGCCGCTGTTTCAGTGTCAGGTCTGAGACGTATTTAGCTCCTGTGTGGAAAGGACTGATGAAACGGAATGAACTGGGTGTGGGAGATGACTGAGCTTGAATTTTGCAATGACAACAGCTTATGTCATCTTACCATAATGAAACCTGACGGTATGTTTATTACTAAAAACAGCTCAGGCTAAAAGTGACGCAGCATCATCAAGCAACATATGCTTGTCTCACTGTCCTCATCACAACGACTGGTTTTCTGTGTTGGAGTGCCTGTCTGCACATAACAGGAGAAATATAAAGAGTACTGAAAAAAGGTCAAATACACACAAAAATAATAAGGAATTAGGGTAAATTGCAGAATTGCTTTATTTATTTAATGTTTATGAAACAGATTTTTTAATTGTTTGAGTTAATTTGAACTGAACTGCAAACAATATTGGATTTAAATATAAAATATTATACAGTATCTACAAAAAGGGACAGTACACACACTTTACAAAAGGTAGAACAGACTTAAAAAAACATAATAAAAAATAACATGATCTGGCTGTATGTATTTATATAAATAAAAGTGTGTATTTATATACATATACACATTTTATTTGATTTATGATTGATTGATTGATTGATTAATTATACGCCACCTTCTTCGTTTCTACGCTCATTGTCCATTCTGTCAGCTCCACTGAGCACACCGAGCATAGGACAGAGCAGGTAGTATTTGGGTGGTGGGTCCTTCTCAGTACTGCAGTGACCCTGACGGACGTGTTGGTGGAGTGTGTGTTAGTAGTGTGTGTGTGCTGGTGGTACGATTGGTATCAGAAGGTGAAACTTTATATAATTGGTAATATCTGCTAAATTGTGCATAATGTCCAAGAAACAGTAAACAAATGATTGTATAGTAAATTATTGTTATAATGTCTGTGATTTTATTTATTAATTGTTATTATTTATTATTTTTAACAGTCTAGTTGTAGAGTTCTCTGCTCTGTTAGGAGCCGGTATTTGGGGAGTGAAACTGGAAGGAGCCGTTTGAGAGCTTGGTCTGTCCTGTTGAAGCACAACGAGAGGCACTTCATGTAGCTTTGCTGAGACGCTACTGGAAACATTTTTGATAAACAGAAACTAGGTCAGGACTGTGACGTGACGGCGAAGTGTCAGATCACATGATGCACCCGGGGCGTAATCTGACTCATCATAGTTTCACAGGGCTCCGAGTTACAAGAGCCCGCGGAAACTCATTCAGTATAGAGTCAAGGTGCATCATAGATAACATTAAGGTGACTGCAGTGTTTACAATGTCGTAGTTTAACGGAAAGAGAGGAATTTAAGACATTAAAAACTCATTTATACTGGTAGATATACTCAAGAGTTTTTGGTTTTGGGTAATCATTGATTTTAACAGGCCTAACGATACAAAACTAACTGAACAACAGTAAACCACAGCTTTCCAATAATCTCAAAATACAGCATTGGAAAGAAGAAAAACAAATGCAGTACACATAAATGTATGTATGTATGCATATAAATGAGGGCATTTCTTTTCTTAAAGTGTTTACTAACAGTATTTGATTTTTTTGATCTTTTGTTCAATAATAAATAGTTAAGCCAGTACAAACACTATTTCCAAAAACGGCATTTAACATGTGATTTCTTCAACTTTCCCAATTATGTTTAGGTGTTTCTGCACTGTTAAATGTTGTTGAATATTTTGTACAATGACCGTCATTCTATTCTATGATTGTATTTTTCAATGAGGGGGAAAAAGGAAATTTAAATGTACATTTTGCATCCACCCTGTTTTAAACCCTGATTTTTAAACACCTAATTATTTTCCTAATTAAGCACATTTTGGGGATGAGGGGGATAAAACATAATGTAATGCACCCTTCTGTTGAACATGGCAAGTGTTTTTTTGTTTTTTTTTTTGTCTTATTTACATAAACACTTTTTCATAAAAACATATGTATATTATATGTACAATCCTGATTGTGAGGCTTCCTCTAGTTCTCTAGTTTTTAGACATGATTTCAGGTGAATTTCTCAGTTGTTGTTGTCGGGTAGTCTCTGTAGTGCTCTGGGTTTCTTCCTCTCGGTTCCTGGTGAGTTCCTGGTTTCTGATGAGCAGCTGTAGATAAAGGGACGTCACTGCTGGGTTTCTTCCTTGTGTTTGCATCATGATGTGCTTTTAGAAACCAGAAGTGTGTAGTATTATTATTATTAACCCTTTCATGGCGTCTTTAATGGTTCTGGAGACCGGGGTCACTGTAGTTGAATCTGGTTTGGAGGAATTGAGCGCAGTGATCTGAGTTCAGAATTTTGATTAATCTTTCATTTAATAAGCTTTAGATTAATGATCTAAATTAAAATGTCTACTATGTCTTTGTTTTTATTTATTTCATTATTTGTGTTTTTGGTGGCTGGTGAAGTGGAAATCCTTCATTAATGCTTCAGTATTATTTTTTTTTATTTTACAGTTCAAAGAGAAAACGCATATTTTTATTTAGACACATTTGGACAGTTACAAATCTCAGATCACAGCACAAGTAAATCTTAATTAATTAATTAATTATCTTTTTTTTTATTTAATTAATTAATGCTCTTAATTAATTAAAGGTTTACATTTTATTTTAATAAACGTGTTTATTAAACAAGTCTTTTTGACACACTTTTTGTGATTGTTGCTATTGTTTCTGTATGGACACCAATGGATCACCAGAAGTTCACCATGTGCTGTAAAATAAGCTAAAAAATTCAGGCAGTAAAACTCTGTAAAACTCTGCTTTTTGTAAATGTGTTGATTCTCTCTCACGTCCTCAGGACAGGGACTGGGACCAGGCAGTCACATTCCTTCCAGCAACAGACTCCACTAAACTGGAGAAGAAGAAGGGTCCAGGAAAGATCGCCGCCATCATTGGTGTAGTGGTTTTTGCATGTGTTGTGGCTTTGATGACGGGACTCCTGGTCTGGCATTTCCACTGTGAGCAAACGTCTTGACTTTATCTTTTTTATGTCTTTATTTATTTTTTATTTTTTTTATCTCTCTTATTAATTACATCCATACACTTAAATAATTTATTGATGTAGGTTTATTATACCACACTTCCACTCACACATAAATGTATTTTTGTTTGTAATTTTTTTATTTAGATGTAAAACATTTGTTGATTGTATAATAAAATATAAATAATTGAAATATCTGAACAATGGAAAATATATTGTTTATATTACAAAAAATTTACAAAAAAGAATAGCAGCAAGTCACAACCAACCCCCCAGTTTGATGACCGTGTAGACTAATTTGGTTTATAGTTGTGTTCACATTGATCACTTAGATGGTAAACTACTGCAGTGCTTTTGAGAAGTCCTAAGAACACCTCAGGGTCTTAAAGCTGTTAAACTAAGCAGTCCTCAGCAGGCTGAGAGGAGAGCGTGCCCCTCGGCTCCTGTAGTACTGTAGGTTCTGTTCAGTGTGTGGTGCACAGCATGTGCAGTGTAAGAGATCTGGGGTTTCATGGATGTAATTGGATGTGCTCGGCTGTCCTGTGTGGGCTTGCAGACCGTAAGGATGAGAAGATCATGAAGATGTACAGTGGATCTATGCGCATCACCAACCAGCCGTTTCTGGACACTTATGAAGATTCCAACAGCACAGAGTTTAAAGCCCTGGCTAAACAGGTAGCAGCTCAGGTGAGACACTCCGTTTGCTTGTTGATTTATTTAATGACCATCATTTTTGTTTAATGATGAATTTAAAAAGAATGTAAAGCCACAATGTTTTAACATTTTCAGTTGAGAGACATCTACACCAAGACCCCCGCGCTGGCTAAATTTTATGTGGACTCTACTGTGCAAGCGTTCAGGTACGGCCGTTACTGTAATAGTCAATTCATGCTGTTCAGTATAACTAGTGAAAGCGAGGTGTTCAGGTGCACAGGTCTGACTGTCATTTGATTGTCCTTGTTGGCCCGTATTCTTGAATATAGAGCTGACCCAAATGATCAAAATATTCCTGTTTTTAATCCCCAAAAGTTCCTCAACTTCTGTAAATTCAACCAGGCATTCAGGTGAACCAGAAATGAATAAATAAATGTATCAAAATCAGATTTCTGGCCAGTTGTTCACAATCTGAGAACAAACAACCACTAAGAGTAACAGTGTTCTTAAGGACTCCAGTGTGGGAGTGACCTGCTCAGTGCTGTGTGTTCAGATCATTTGCACAGTCCCTGGCTTTCCATTGTATGTATTTGGGCCACAGTAATGAACATGCCTAACATTATGCCTGAATGCCAGTAAATATTCAAACCCTGCAAAATAGTTTTTGGGGTTTTGGTTATTATAAATCAGAACTGCTTGAAAAAAGAATGTTTTGGTTTGTTTGTTAAATATTATTCAAAAATATTAATTCTGTCCCTCCTCGTCTCTCTGTCTCCAGTCAGGGCAGTGTGGTAGCGTACTACCTATCAGAGTTTCATGTTCCAAAGTCTCAGGAAGCTGCAGTAGACAACGCCATGAGCTCCATGAATGACCCTATAAACAAAGCACAGCGCAGCTTCTCAGACCCAACAGGATCCCTGTTTTATGACAGCGTAGTAGCTTCAGGTACAACCTGCGAATTTTCAGTCACTTAGATTTAATTAATCTGAGCTTGATAAACAGACCTCATGAGTGTGTGTGTGTGTGTGTGTGTGTGTGTGTGTGTGTGTGTGTGTGTGTGTGTGTGTGTGTGTGTGTGTGTGTTTTTTTTTACGTTCACAGCTGTGGATTCACGGATGCTCATGAAGCGTAGTAAGTTTTTGCTTTGGTGCTTCAACATTTTATCTAATCTTGATGCAAGGGCGTGTCTGGGGGCGTTTGGGGGTGTGCTGTATGATGAAGGGGTGACTGATGGGCTGTAGAGTGATGACAATCTGTCTGTTTCTAAAGCGATTCAGAGGGTCAGTGAACGGATCAGGCCTGGCCATCCCATAACCGTTAAGTCACCAGGGTTTCCCGACTACCCGTACCCATCCAACTCACTGGTGCAGTGGCAGTTTCGGGCCGATCCTAACAGTGTCATCCAGCTGGATTTCGAAACCTTCAACCTGGAGGGAGAATGCAAGAATGACTTTGTGAAGGTGTACGACTCGCTGGCTGCCATTGAGAGCAGAGTAATGGCTGAGTAAGTGGGCAGTGCTGGATTTCTTTATTTGTAATTTTTTCTACATTTCTGAAAATAAATTGTTTAATTTCCATCATGAATGAGTGTTACAGACCAAAACCCTCAAATCTCAAAACAGTTATTTCAGGCATAACCATTTTGAGTAATAACTAGGTTTTTAAGACCTGCAGTGGCAGGCAGAATTCATCAAAAGTTCTATCACTGTGAGTAGAAAGATAAAACATTCGTTTTAATATTTTAGGCAAGGTACATGTATTATTTTTGTTGGTACAGTTTTAGCGTAGAAAGGAGCACCATGCAAATGTTTGGGCACTAAGTATCTCACTAGTCATTTCTTGTATGTAGCGCCATCTGCTGAGTACTATTATTAATGCAGGACAAATGCAGGACCTGTGCAAGTACTATATGCCCAAATGTTTGTGGACACCCCTTCTAATAAATGCATTCAGCTACTTTAGGTTGCAGCCATTGCTGACACAGATGTGCAAATGCTCACACACAGCTTGTCTAGTCCCTGTAGAAGTTCTGCCAATAGAATAGGACTCTCTGGAGCAGATCAACATCATGAACCTATTGGCTCCATGCTGCCTAATGCCAGGCGTGGGGTCTTTTATAGGGGGGTATAAAGCCCCCCAGCATTGAGGAGCTGAGGAGCATTTACATTTACATTTACGGCATTTAGCAGACGCTCTTATCCAGAGCGACTTACAAAGTGCTTTGCTATTTACCCAAGAAAACCTTAGCTAGTTAGAATAGACTAATAATACAAAAGATACCTCTAAGCTTAGACATTACTAAACACAATACAATAAGGCGACCATAGAACTATTCGTCCAAGTACTCTCTGAAGAGGTGGGTCTTCAGTCTGCGTTTGACGACCGCGAGTGACTCGGCCGTTCGGACACCCAGGGGCAGCTCGTTCCACCACTTTGGTGCCAGGACAGAAAAAAGCCTGGACGCTTGTCTTCCGCGGATTTTGAGGGATGGTGGGTCGAGCCGAGCCGTACTTGAAGCTCGAAGGGCTCTTGGTGCGGATCGGCTTTTGACCATTGCCATTAGATACGGAGGGGCTGGTCCGTTCTTGACTTTGTAGGCCAGCGTCAGGGTTCTGAATCTGATGCGGGCAGCTACAGGAAGCCAGTGGAGAGAACGCAGCAGTGGAGTGACATGGCTAAATTTTGGGACATTGAAGACGACCCGTGCCGCTGCATTCTGGATGAGTTGCAGAGGCCTGATGGTTCGCAGAGGGAGACCTGCCAGAAGAGAGTTGCAGTAGTCAAGTCTGGAAGTGACGAGAGACTGAACAAGCACCTGGGTGGCCTCTCTAGAGAGGAAGGGTCGAATTCTCCGGATGTTGTACAGAAGAAATCTGTAGGACCGAGTTACGTTTGGAGCAGTGGAAGAACTGTGTTCTCTGGAATGATGGTGGAGGAGCTCCATCCAGTACTTTTGGGATGAGGTGGGGTGGTGATCATCATCTAACATCCTGACCTCACTAACACTCTTGTTGCTTAATGCTCAAATCCTCACCGCAATGCTCCTCCAACACCTAGTAGAAAGTCTTCTTCTCTGGACAGTAGAGACAGTTACTCCAACAGAAGCAGGATCAGCTCTTTAATACCGTTGATTTCAGAAGAAACAGTGATCTCCTGCTGAACAGATTGTCAGTAAGGCTGTTGATGTATTCTTGTCTTTTTGTCTGACAGGAAGTGTGGATACTACTCCCCCAACAACCCTCTCGGCTTCATCTCCTCTGGGAATGTCCTGCTGGTTACACTGGTGACCAATGAGGAAGGGAATTATCCTGGATTCAGAGCTTCAGTTGCTCAGGTGGTGAAAGGCAGCAGAGGTACGAACGAGGACTTTGCATTGAACATGCTTTATCTTTATTTTGATTTGGGTTTAATACAACTATTTCATTTCAAGATTTTTATCTGCACTTCAGTGCAAAAACCTGTGGGTATTTGTGAGAGTTTAAGTAAATTATCCACTAACAGAATTTGGAAATAAGGCTGTCTCTGCATCACCTGTCTTGGTTACACATGTCCAGAAGTTAAATAATCTAAAATCTGTCCTGTTGAACTGCACTGCTCCTCAGAACCACAGCGAGCGTCATCGTTCCAGTTAATGCAGTCATAAGTTTAGTAACCTGTTGAATCTCACCACGACCCCCCCCTTCTCTCTCTCTCTCTCTCTCTCTCTCTCTCTCTCTCTCTCTCTCTCTCTCTCTGCAGGTACATCATGTGGTGGAACCTTGACAGGAAATTCTGGTACCTTTACATCACCAAACTACCCAAAATATTACCCACCTCTTACCACGTGTGAATGGACTATTGAGGTTAGAGAGCATCTCCATGGACACTAATAAATATGAATATGTAAGACTGTCAGATTAAACACAAAGGGTTAAAACATTACTGTGGGACTGTTTCTGTCTTTTTGAAGGTGCCCTCAAATATGAATGTGAAGCTGATCTTCACCAAATTCATGATGTCTGTGGGTCAGCCGAACCTCTGTCTGATGGACTATGTTGAAGTCAATGGGGAGAAGTGAGTCATCAAGTACTGTCCTGTTTCTCTTTCACTTAGGAGGTTTAGGAGGTGACTCGCCCACCTTGATCTCTGCAGACCAATAAAACGTTTCTTAAGTTCATTTGCACAGGAGTAAAAAAACACACACACACACACAGACACACACACTCCATAATCACTTACAGCCAGGTTTGCTGCTGGTCAGAATGTGTTTTTACGATGGTTTGCACCAAACGAGGGAGTTCTCACAGCAGAACCGTCCCACATTGATATAGCTTTGGGTTTGATCTTAATGGTTAAACTCAAACCGGTGCATTATTGACCGTAATGTCAGATTTCTTCATTTGGTGTGGAGCGTTGATTTAAATGTGTTCTGTATGTGGATCAGTGTGCAATGTTGAATTGGTCTGCACCAAAGATCTTTTGGTTTAATACATTTACGCAAGGTGCACATGGTTCACAAGCTATCAAATCCAATCAAACCCCAGACCCAGGTGCCAAATGCATGAGAACAGCTGTGGAATGTGTGCCTCTGTGTTTCTCCACAGGTTTTGTGGCAACTTTTCTTCTAACAAAGTGGTGACGAGCAACACCAACAGAATGACTGTAGTGTTCTACTCTGACGCGTCTCGTGTAGATCGAGGCTTTAATGCCACCTTCTCAGCCTTTGAGCCCAGTAACCGTAAGTGCTTACAGAGAGTCTATACTGCACTCTTAAAACCGTAGCGGAGAGCACGGAGCTGAGCGCAGGGTGAACAGCCATGCTAACGGTAACTTTTGTCTCTCCTCAGCGTGCCCAGATAAGTTCCTGTGCAACAATAAGCGCTGCATAAGCACCTCCCTGCAGTGTGATGGGTGGAACGACTGTGGGGACAGCAGTGATGAGAAGAACTGCAGTGAGTATTACCCAGGCTCTGGCCTGGGGCCTGTCTCGCAATATCTATTGCAATATTTTACAGAAGAGTCAGATTCTTAAAAACTACTACTCCAATACTCTCCCACACCTGGTAGTGCTCTTCAGTCAGAGGAACGGGACTATTCTACTTTCTGTGATGAAATGTGCAGATCAGAGTTCTGTAAGCACTGCCGGTGTTCACTGAGGATGTACCGATCAGGTTATTGTGCCCTGATCCAGGGTCAACAGAGTCCAATCTGATCTGATCTTTGTGTTTGTATAAATAATCCAGTCCCACAGTTTAGATCAGATGAGCTTCTATAATCAGACATTCTGGACTGACTGATTTAGTTTAGTCGAGACTTTTCTTAAAATGATGTTTTATAGTGTTTAATATCTTATTATCCAGTCTGACTCTCCTCCCTGACCAATCAGCTCCCAGCTCCTTTACAAACTGCAGTCTAATCACTTCCTGTGTGGGTGTGTGGTGGTACACACTCTGGACTGGTATCTGTGGTTGTTGGTCTACTGGTGTGTAGTAACTGGTTTATTGTGTGTGTGTGTGTGTGTGTGTGTGTGTGTGTGTGTGTGTGTGTGTGTGTGTGTGTGTGTGTGTGTGAGAGATTGGGGTCTCTATAGCGTGTGTGTTAGCATTAGCGTTAGCCTCCACTCGGTTCTGAACGGGTTCTTCAGTGCTGGTTTAAGAACAGAGGAAGGCGAGTGAGCGGTTCTGCGGTTCTCCCGCTGGTAAAACGGAGCGTTTCAGTGAGAGTTTTATAAAGGGTCAGATATTATGGTCTGTTTTCAGGTTCCACTGTAAAATAGCTCCACACTGCAGAACCTCAACTCCTCTATTTACCTTCTGAGAACGTCCGCACTGCTGCTGCAGCCGGCTGGAGATAATGTCTGTTAATGGCACACTGAGGACACCGGGTTGCGTTCTGATCTCCGTGGTTAAAATAAAGACTCTGGATTGGGATTAAAATAGCAGATACTCCATGCCTGAATCGACCCCAGTCCACCGGGTCGGATCTGGACATTCATAATATCCACAATAGACTGTCTTGTGTTTCATGATTACAGTAAATATGATGTATTCCCAACAGTCACCAGCTCCCTCTCAGTCCTGTCTGACAGTTTAGTGCTTTCTCTCAAAGAAAAAAAAACAAATATAATCTATTGAATTTGAAAAATTACAGAATGTTTAATGTGAGTGTGTGTTTTTGTGGTCTTTCAGAGTGTAGTTCTTCCATGATCAGCTGTAGGAATGGCTTGTGTAAGCCAATGTTCTGGAAGTGCGATGGCGTGGATGATTGTGGAGACAGAACAGATGAAATGAATTGTGGTGAGATTTTCAGTATTTTTCTTTCCTGTCAAAATCCAGCCATCCATGATCCCAGGTAGCACAGGTAGTCATCTAATCTAGTAGGTTTCAACATGTGGGCAACAGCCATCTACTCCGCCCATGTTGGCTGAAGTAGCAGATTGTCAGGTAGAATTCTCTTCCATATTCATGGAGCAGTCCAGTGACGAGTTAGCCACAGGGGCAGTTTCATCACATTCTTATTTGTTGAAGTAATTTTCCAAAATGTACTATAAGTATAAAAATGTGTGGACACCCCTTCTAATGAATGCATTCAGCTACTTTAAGTTGCCCCCATTGCTGACACAGATCTGCAAATGCACACATACAGCTTGTCTAGCCCCTGTAGAGAAGTATTGCCAATAGAATAGGACTCTCTGGAGCAGATCCACATGATCTTATTGTCCCCATAATGCCACTAAACCAATGCCATGACCTTACTAACATGTTCTTGTTGCTGAATGCAATCAAATTCTCACAGCAACGTTTAGAAATCTAGTAGAAAGTCTTCTTCTCTGGACAGTAGAGACAGTTACACCAACAGAAGCAGGATCAACTCTTTTTAATACCCTTGATTTCAGAAGAAATGAGCAGGTGTTTAAGTAGTGTATTTTAGTCATGTGGATTAATTCAGTAATTCATCTGGTTATTTTTTATCACCTGGTTGTATTCATATATTGGCTCTTGTCCCCTTACTTGTGACCACTGACCAGTTTTTAAAAGGCCTCTAAGACTAAATTGAGGAAATTTGGGTGAAAATAAAAGGGGGCGGGGGGACTCCATCCATCCAACATTCTACATTTTCATGCCATGTGTATTAAACAGCCTCTCTGTTGCTATTGCTCTTGTTCCCTCAGCCGCTTGTAAGCCAGGGGAGTTTGTGTGCGGCGATGGCAAGTGTATCTCCGAGAAGCAGAAGTGTGATGGGCGGAACGACTGCAGCGATAATTCTGATGAAACTGACTGTGGTAAAGGTAAGGAGAGTTCTTCATGGCTAAATGTCTGTGAGCATGGTGTTCATTTGGCTGCCCTAAAAAGTTTTATTTATTTATTTATTTAAATACTGTTTTGTAAATTATGTTTAACTACAAATAATTGAACATGACTCACTGTGGTTGTTTTAATGGTTATTTCAGCAGCACCATGTCCTCAGAGTAATTATGTGTGCAAGAACGGCCAGTGCATCTCTAAACAGAATCCGGAGTGTGACGGAGAGAACGACTGTAAGGATGGATCTGATGAAGACTGTGGAGGTGAAGTGTTGCATACAAAACACCCGGAAGCTGAGATTCCTGTAGTATGCTTAAATTGACAGTTTGGCCAAATAAAATGATTTTCCCAAGTGTTTAATTAATATAAGTGTAACTGTTAGTACTCAAACCTCTTCTTGCTCTTCTCTAGACTGTGGGAAGCAGCCCTATAAGACCTCGCGTATTGTGGGTGGTCAGGACGCTACAGAGGGCGAGTGGCCTTGGCAGGTCAGCCTTCACATCAAGAACTCTATTCATGTGTGTGGAGCATCAATCATCAGTGATCGCTGGCTGGTCACCGCTGCTCACTGCGTACAAGACGAAGGCGCGACGAGGTAAATTCCGCTGCCCTCACGCTTCACACCTGTCTGGTGTTTGAGTACTGTTGCACCTCTGAATCCTTTTCCTTGTCTTGGGTTTCTTAAAGGAATGGTTTGGTGAAAAATCACATTAAGCCAAAACATGTTTGCTTTTGGAGTTTAGAATGAGAAATGTTGGGTTTGGTACGTTAAATGTTTGGCTAATGAACACCTGGACTTGGACTGTCCCCAATCTTACCTAAAGTAAATATCATTTAACTTAACCATAACTTAAATAAATACCATTTATACTAAAACTGGAACAGTTAACTTAAAATAGCTGCTGAGCCATTCAGCTTTACAGACTGATTAATTTATTGACTTAATGACATCTGTTTATTGTGTAAACGCAAACATCTGGATGTGTGTTAAGCACATTGAGGCGTTTTTGAACGTGTCCGAAGGTGAGAGAGGTGTCTTAGCCTTGTACCTCCCGTTCTAAACTGAAGAAGCAAACTTGAGTTAACAGACATATACTATATGGACAAAAGTATAGGGACACTGTGGCTTCTGAAATCAGGTGCATTAAAATGAGTTTATCCTGCTTTTGTTGGAGCATTGCTATGAGGATTTGACTGCATTCGGTGACATAAGAGTTAGTGAGGTGATCACCACCACCACCACCACCACCACCCCACCTTATCCCAATCTCCTCCCAAAAGTATTGGATGGAGCTCCACCATCATTCCAGAAAACAGAGTTTATCTGCTCCTAGCAGTCCTGTTGTATTGGCAGTACAATCTCTACAGGGACTAGACAAGCTGTGTGTGTGTGCGCATTTGCACATCTCTGCCAGCAGTGAGTCCACCTCAAAGTAGCTTAATGCATTCATTAGCAGGGGTGTCCACAAACATTTGGACATATAGTGTTTCTTGGCTGATCGACTGCATCTGCAGTCAGTTTAATCCTAGTAGGTGAATGTAGCGTTAGGAGTCTTGCTGGAGGACTCCTCGTAGTATTGGGTGGTGCATTTGCCCAGGCTGTTCCAAAAGTACTAAAGCGTCCACTGATTTCTCTTCCACTGGGTTTAATCAGTCTCACATGAAAGAATTCAGAAGAATCCTTACTGCACCAGGATGTCTGTGGAAGAGCTTTAACTGTCTTTGTTTAATGTGTGTGTGTGTGTGTGTGTGTGTGTGTGTGTGTGTGTGTGTGTGTGTGTGTGTGTGTGTGTGTGCTCGTGCATTACAGGCTCTCTCAGCCGGGTTCATGGGATGTGTACCTGGGCCTTCATACCCAGAAGATGTTAGAGAAAGCAGAGAAGCGCTCCCTGAAGAAAGTCGTCGCTCACCCCAATTACAATGCATACACCTACGACAACGATATAGCCCTAATGGAGCTGGACCAGCCGGTCACCTTCAGGGACTCCATACGGCCAATCTGCCTACCTTCTGCTGCCTACGACTTTCCTGTGGGCAAAACGGTCTGGATTACTGGCTGGGGCGCCACAAGAGAGGGAGGTGAGTTGGAGTGTTTAGTGTAGTTTTATTGTTTATGATCTAAATGGTATCAGTTTGGGAAATGAGGGATAATGAGCAACATGTCAAATGCAGCAAGAATGCAGAATAAGCCTGCGAGAACATTTGGACTGTGTTTTACAGAACGAGTACAAATAACATACACAGCGAACTAAAGTGGCTGAAGGTTGGAAAAAACAGGTGGAGAGCTGTCCTTGTGGGACTACTAAAGAATACGTATAAACTAAAGCATCCAGCAGGCCTTTATGATCAACTAGAATAAATAACAGAGAGAGGAAGATATTCTACAAGATATTCAGCAAACAAATGACTTATAAATGCAAAACTACCAACTGCATTGTGTGCATGTAGTAGATGAATCCCTACTGCCGGGTGAAGGGGATTATTAAAACCTACTACTATTAGTATTTTTCTTTATGCGACTAATCTATATTCTAATGTGTATGTAGGTGCGTGTATGTATGGGTGTTTTGCTTTAGTTTTAAAATTGTTTATTTTTGTTTGTTTGTCAGACCCCAGGAAAAATATCTGCCATTGTGATAGCAGCTAATGTGGATTCAAATAAAACAATGGAAATATTATATTTATCAGAAATGCCAAACTTATGGTGTTGTGGTGTTATATTTTGGTGCCTATAAAGAGGCTGTGAGTATCTGCTGATTGTGTGTGTGTGTGTGTGTGTGTGTGTGTGTGTGTGTGTGTGTGTGTGTGTGTGTGTGTGTGTGTGTGTGTGTGTGTGTGTGTGTGTGTTTCAGGCAGTGGTGCGACGGTGCTGCAGAAAGCACAGGTGCGAATCATCAACAGCACAGTGTGTAACTCTCTGATGAACGGGCAGATCACTTCACGCATGACGTGTGCTGGAGTTCTGTCTGGAGGGGTGGATGCCTGTCAGGTGTGTGTTATTTTTTCTGTCTGTATCAAACAGTATAGCCAACTATAAACAGCTTTAACATAATTATGCTGATGTATACGGTATGTCCAAATGTTTGTGGACACCCCTTCACATAAATGTATTCAGCCAGGCGTGGGCTAGCATTGAGCTATGGAGCAGTGGAAGAACTGTGTTCTCTGGAATGATGGTGGAGGAGCTCCATCCAGTACTTTTGGGATGAGTTTGGGAGTTGGGGTTGGATGACACTCATCATCCAACATCCTGACCTCACTAACGCTCTTGTCGCTAAATGCAATCAAATCCTCACAGCAATGATTCTCCAAAATCCAGTAGAAAGTCTTCTTCTCTGGACAGTAGAGACAGTTACTCCAACAGAAGCAGGATCAGCTCTCTTGTCTATATAGAGGGTTTTATTCATGTGGAAGTGATCAATCAGATTCTGCTAATTTCTTAAGACATAAATAAGTAAAGTATGGAGATGTAAACAAGGTCTTTCAGAGTGGTCTGATGTGAAATGCTACATTCCAGAGAAACAGATTGTCTGAAAACACAGTGGTGTTGATGGTAATCAGACATCTGAACAGTCTGTCTGGTGCTCAGCGGTTAGAGCGCCGGGTTATCGATAACAAGGTTGTGGGTTCGATTCCCGGGCTCGGCAAGCTGCCACTGTTGGGCCCTCTCTGCTCCCCGGGCACTGGAGTAGGCTGCCCACCGCTCTGTGTGTCTGTGTCTGTGTGTGTGTCTGTGTGTGTGTCCTACCACAGATGGGTTAAATACAGAGGACACATTTCGCTGTACAGTGACCAATACGTGCACCTTTACCTTTTTCACCTTTTCTAATGCCTCTAAAGCCCCCTGTGTTCCATCACCACCACTGTAAAGAAAACAGTCAGTATATTTCACTACAGAACTCCTCTGACCTCCTCTGACCTCTGTCCAACGTTCATCTGAGCAGTTCAGTCTCCTAAACCGAAGCTCGAAACAGCAGAGCTTCACGTGACGTTTCAGCTTCGTCCTCTCCAACATCACAGAAGCTGTCGAGTTCCAGTGACTGACCGCTGAGCTCATCACTGACAATACACCCCAGCTCGCTGTGAAAAGGGCACGCTTTTCAGCCATGCCTGAGGCTTATGTCCTCTGTTTCGTTAAACTTCGCTTTTAATCTTTTTATTTTCCCTTGATGCTGCAGCAGCGCCCCCCTGTGGCCACATTCTGACATTTCTTCAAACAGAGAACGGTTGTGAGATATCTGCCTTCTAATTTAGCATGAACTGAGACATCGCCCCAAATATTTCTCACCTCACCATCCCACCACTGAACACCTCCCTCACTGCTGTCCGTCATCCATTTTCCTTCTCCTCTGAGTTTTTAAGCTTTTATGATGGACTGATTATGACTTGGACTGATTCTGGCTGTTCAGACTGAGTCTCATTGCTGTGGATCGGATCTTGGTTTTGGATTTCAGTACCGCATATGAAAGTCCCCCAAATCAGAACTGAAAGATGAGTCAGTGTGTTCTTGCCGTTCACACAGCCACTCCGATAACACGCCTGTCTCACATACATCACTTTTATTAGTTTGTATTTCTCTGTGTGAATGTAGCCTTTGGGAAATCAGCAGAATTTAACCTAAATCTGTCATATTTCTATATTTGCTGCTTGTGTGTGCTTAGTTTAACGTGTTATTTATTTAATTATTTTCCAGGGTGACTCCGGTGGTCCACTCTCTAGCAGTAGCGGTACACGGATGTTTCTGGCTGGAGTGGTGAGCTGGGGCGACGGCTGTGCCCGCAGAAACAAGCCTGGCATTTACTCCACCATTCCTAAATTCCGTGCCTGGATCAAAGAGGTAACGGGAGTATAACTGCGGGGAAACAGATGGATGGATTGGAATTATAAGGACTCGTTAAAAACCGTCAGTGAAACAAACCTCGTGCTGACCGAGTAATGATTCGCCTGAGTGGACAAAGGGACACTGGACTTGTGTGGAAGCTTTAGAGATGTATTTAAGCTGTGTATCCAGATTAGGTCAAAGATATGTTTGACCCAGTGATGAGCCTGTATTCTTCACACAGGATTTGTGCTTCTGATCTCTGTTTTTATCAGTTTTCCCCAAAAGCTCATAGAACACACTCCATCATCAGATGGGATGCTCCCTTCTGATGCTCCTTTTATAGTAGTCTGTTTTATATGTGTATATTTTGTGAAGGGAAGTCCTGGGCTTTTGCTTTCTGTAAATAAGTATATTTCTTCTTTTAAACTCTCTTCTCAGTAAGGCTTTATTTTAACTGTGTGCTTGTAGATTGCAGCCCTCCATATTGCTTTTGTCATTTCCACTGTGCCGCGGTGCTCTGGTAGTTTTGTTAGTTTTGTTTTTTTTATTCTTCAAAATGATACGGTTTGGGGCAGAAATTTACTCCCCATCCTCTTACCCATCTACATCACCCCATACAGTACACCCTATAATGTGAAATTGGATGATGTTCTTTTGTATCATTTAACTGTTCATTACGAAGAAGATGGTCCATGCTGACCTAACATTCTCCAGTGAGCTCAGACGTTATTTTAGCGTGTCTATTTTCTGGCCTGTCTGTCTGTCTTTCTCTTACTTTTTTGTGTACTATACACAAACTATAAACACCTATTATATGCTCTTGCTTTTAGCTCATAGTTGGAAAGGGGAATTCCTGCATAATTAAAAGCTTATGATATAAAGGTAATCAGAGTGCTTTGATGTGATGTACCTTCTCATTCAAACTTACCATTCACAGCAATGGTGATGGTCACCTGTGCCTTACAGATTATTATTATTATTATTATTATTATCATTATTCATAATTTATTAATTATCAGCATTGCATATAAGAGAATAGGTACAGGTTCAATGATGGACATTACAACCCCTGATTCACTTTCACTGTAAAGAAATCTGCTTTAGTGACCATTTCACATCAATCCGCTCTGAATCACATGGTTTAGTCTTGGTGTCTGAATTGTGTTTTGGGAAACAATGAAGTTCTGCTTTAAAGGGAGGGAGTGTGATGATGTACCGTGAAGTAGAAGCAGTTTCTCAACCATACAGTGAGTCTATGCAAAGCACTTGAAGAGAACGTTGTCTTTTATGTCGATCAGGAAATTTGCCTTTTAAATGGTGATGACCTCTGCTGTTTCTGAGCTCAGCGTTTCAGGGATTGCATTTAACTTGTGAATTTGAGATATTTAGAAGGTTTTAATTGTGAAAACTTATTTGTGCCTCATAATCTTTGCTTTTATGAATTTCAATGAATAAAACATCTGTAAAACATCTGTCCAATAAATAGTTCATTTAAACTTTCAGTCTCTGATCTGTTCTCTCTGTACTGGTTTAATTACTGGTGTCTCGTGATATTGGGGGGGCGGGGGTGGGGGGGGTGGAAGAATAAAACATTAAACATTAAAATAAAACATTAATGAACAAAGTTCAGAAACGAAGTAGAACAAAGCCGGCTGGATTCCAAAAACCAGAAGTCTGAATTTGCTGGAGTCGGTCCTGACTGTGAGTGGAGACTGAATTTGCATAAAGTTGAGCAGCTGCAGCTCCTCCTCCAGCTTATCTGTGTGAATGGGACCGATATCTGCCACTACCTGTCTGGGATATCTGCACGGTGTGTGTGTGTGCAGTGATGTGGAGGCAGTGGAAGTGTGTGAAGGACTGCAGGTCTCAGAGTGGCCTCAGTTTAACCTTGTGGATGTTGTTTCTCCTGTGCTTTACCCTACACTCCAGCCTGGCCTCAGGTAAAACACGGCTTTCTTCAGCTCATCTGTAAATGCAGCAGGAGGAGATTATGGTCTGTAACTCTCATGAAGAGGCATGTTTACTCTCAACCTCATTACAAGCAGATTAAGCAGTGCTGAGAGCTGTGGAGCAGGGAGGGGGAGATGATTATGGGCACATTCGGCTGATGTGATGTAGTGCCTGAAAGGACCGTGAGCTTTAGGAAGAGCTAATTAACTGCAGATGTTTGGTTTTTGGTGTAAAATGCAACAGAGCTTTTCCACAATCTACACTATACTGCACTATATGTCCAAAGATTGTGAACACCCCTTCTAATAAATGCATTCAGCTTTATACACTATATTTGACACAGATGTGCAAATGCACACACCGCTTGTCTAGTCCCTGTAGAGAAGAAGTACTGCCAATAGAATAGGACTCTCTGGAGCAGATCAACATCGTGACCCTATTGGCTCCATGCTGCCTAATAATGCCAGGCGTGGGCTAGAGGGGTATAAAGCCCCCCAGCATTGAGCTGTGGAGCAGTGGAGGAACTGTAGTACTTTTGGATGGGATGGGGGATTATGGGGGATTATTAATTACTGTATTAATTGTGAGATTCAGGAGTTGAACTGAAAGGAGATGATTTAAGGCTTTTTAAGATGTTTATTAGTTTTGGTAAATGAGTAAATATGTATGTAATTATGGAGCTGCAGGGGTTTAAAGGTACTACTCCCTCCTACCCTCACACACACACACACACACACACACACATTGACACAGCCCTACAACGTAGGCCTACTTAAGGCCTCCCAGCTACAACATCCTAACCTCCTCACCGTCCCCTCTTACAAAAAGCAAATTGGTGATCCTAAGTGGTTTCCATTTCCAGGCAGTAGCTCGGCTGTTACTGCATGGTGAGTGTTGTGATACCAAGTGGTTGCTATGGTATCCCAGGTGGTCCCTAGATTAGTCCTAGTGGTTGCTAGGTTGTTGCTGTAGTATTCCTGGTGGTTGCTATGCAGTTGTTATGGGATTTCCAGTGGTTGCTAGGTTGTTGTTATAGTATTCCTGGAGGTTGCTAGGTATGCAGTTGCATTGGTATTTCAGGTGGTTGCTAGGTTGTTGCTATGGTATTCAGGTGGTTGCTATGCAGTTGATATGGTGTTTCAGGTGGTTGCTCTAGTATTCCTAGTGGTTGCTATACATTTGCTATGGGATTTACAGTGGTTGCTATGTTATTGTTATAGTATTCCTGGAGATTGCTAGGTATGCAATTGCATTGGTATTTTAGGTGGTTGCTAAGGTGTTGTTAAGTAGGTGCTATGCTAACATTAAGATATTCACTACTTCTGTTCTCTTCAAATGGGATTAATGACTTATTCTATTGCTTATAATAAACCTCAGCGTTCCCGCACTCTCCTGTTCACCCCAGTACCCTACTACCCCAGTACCCTATCCGACACTCAGGGCAAATTGGACCCAATGAGCTAATGTGTAAATACGCTAGTAGCTATTCTACTGCATCATAAACTGTAAGCAGCAGCACCATCATCGCCTGTAATGTCAGAGTGATTCTCCGTCCACTTCACCAAAATGGTCAGCAGTGTTGTGAACGCTGAGTTCTTCTCCGCAGGTGAGGACAAGTGCCTGGATTTCCTCCGTCTTAATCCAGCTGCTACCTCTGTGCGGCTGCTGAGGTTCACACCACAGAGCCACTGTGGCACTCTGGTCAGCGTTCACAGTAGTCTTCCACGGCATGTATGGGACCCAGACAGTCCCACCGTTGTGATTGTGCCAGGGAAGAGACCAGCTACAGTTCAGCCCAGCTGGGTCAGGACCATGGCCCAGGAGCTGCTCGCTGTAGGCCAGAAGAATGTTCTTGCTGTGGACTGGCTGACTGTACCTGGCACGGCCCTGACGGCAGCAGCTGAGCAGATCGGGAGAAAGCTGGCGCAGACCATCCAGCGGCTTCTGGTGGGTGACTGTAAGCACTTCCACATTCTCAAAGACTAGAACTGTGTTGATGTTCTGTACATCTGCATATTGTCACTGTCATAACAAACCCCACCCCTTTTTACATCATCATAATATGACAAATGGACCAATATAAAATGCTGGGAATTAACTTTCACATAATCTATTTATTTATCTTATAGATTTAACCAGGCTTCCTGTTAGTGTGCTGTGCCTTATCCAAATGCAGTGAAGTGGCTGAGCTAAACTGCTGGATTTACAGTTGGGTCCAGTCCTAATTTTCGTCATTTTGCCTCTGTACACCACCTAAATGAATGCATAACGAAGCCGTCAGGGTGGCAGATGTGATTAAGGTGTCGACTTTCAGCTTTAATTCATAGGTTTTAAAGGTTCTGGAGGTTCTGGAGTATAAAGAACACCATGGTCTCCTGATCCTCACCAGCTTCGACTAGGGCTGGCAAGGCTTTTGCTGGTGGCCTGGGTGTATGTAAATTCTGGGGGTGTAAATAAGATGAGCGAAGTCTGTACTGTAACAGTCTTGGGGTTTTGGAATTGGCCTGTTTTGGTTATGGTGGATTTTGAGGTTTGTCACATCAGTGTGCTGAAGTTTTTTAATGTGTTTCATTCTGGAGCAGCTTTAACTAGAATATATCATTAACTGATTAGTAATTACAGGAATTACAGCAGTTTTTACACTCTCTCACTCTCTTACACGTCTTACACGTCTCTTCATTCCCACAGGCTCAAAAGTAATCAGACAATTGACTGCTAAGCGGTTCCATGGCCAGGCGTGGCCCGATCCCTCATTATTTTGTGATAAATTGATAAGATAAAAGGTCTGGAGTTCATTAGGTGTTTAATTTGCATTTGGTAGCTGATTATTGAAACTCTTAATATACCATTCACAAGCGTGACAATGTAAGGGGAGGAGGCTATCATTAGACTTAAAAAGTTCAAACTACCCTATCAGAGAGCAGAAACTCTAGCTGATCAGCATAGGGGTTGTTTTTGTGTAGTTTAGTTTAGTCATGACATCTAGTCAAGCCAGGAACACTCTCAAGGAGGTAGGCATGTGGTCAAAGTTCATAATCAAATGCAAAACTGCTGGATGGAGCTACAGATGGATAATGACCCAACATATGAATGACAGAGTCAGTCACCTGACCTCAACCAGACTGACTGCAAATGATCTGAATCCGAACATTAAAAACATTTGAGAGTTTCCCCACTGTGGGACTAATAAAGGATTATCTAATCTTATCTTAAAAATATGCCTTATATTTATAATAATGTTAGTTTGTCCAAATACTTTTGAGCTTGTACAATAATGCAGTATTTCTTATTAAACCCCTTGAATTAATGACATTTCTGTGACTGATTTCAGAGATGGTTTTGTCATGATGTAACAATATGACCTTTAATGTCATTCTTGTCTTTAAAGATCTGGATAATCAAGGTTTTGTTTCGTTTCTGTATGAAGCTGGAAGCTGAATAAATGTACATGTGCATGTCTTCAAGGTTATGGGTTCAGCCCCAGACATGTTTCATCTGATTGGATTTGGAGTTGGAGCACACATTGCGGGCGTAGCTGGCTCCTGTCTGAACGGCAGCGTGGGCAGAATAACAGGTACATCATCAGAGGTCTTATCAGTTGAACTGAATTCAGTTCTGGCTTTTTTTAACGAGGCTGAAAGTTACGTCCACACAGGGTCAGTGGTAGAGAGAGGGGCAACAGCAGCTCCGAGCAGAAGCTCAGCTGAAGGATGAAGCTCATCCAGAGCCGTTTTCTTCTGGCTCGTGAATTTGCGTCTCTGTGAGTGCAGTGACTCCACCATGTCTGCTCTTTTCAGGCCTCGACCCTTTTGCACCGGTGTTCTCAGAAGCAAACTGTTCTGTAAAGCTGGATCACGCTGATGGGCAGTATGTCGACGTTATCCACACCAACTTCAACCGTGAGAGATTTCTACAACTGTTCAGCTTATTATATCGAAATCACATTTACAGATAGAGGGTTTTCATTGGTAGAGTAACAGTAACAGCCATCACTAACATGCAGAGGTGGACCGAGTGCAGAGGAACTTCAGGAGGAGTTGGAGTACTGATAGTATGGAGTGAAGGGGAAATGTGAACACACTAAAGTATATGTATTAAGTAATTGTTTGAACAGATGAGTTTGAGGTTTGATCGTGCCACTAGTCCTCACACACACACACACACACACACACACACACACACACACACACACACACACACACACACACACACTAGTGTGGTCACTTTCAGTGGGGCAGTTTACACTTAGTCATTTTACACTGATATAAGTTTGATTGCCTGGTTAAAAATGATCCATTTAAATGCAAACTTAATGGATTCACACTGGAAAAGAAGTTTGGGGATTTATAGCTTTATAAGAGCATTTAGAATATATTCTATATGTATGCATATATATTTTTATATATAGGAAAATTCTAAACATATATATATATATATATATATATACAGTATATGCAAGAATGTTTTTTGTCATATTAATGTAAGTAAAACAATCATTACAAATCATCCCAAATAATACTTAAATACAGTACCAGAAGTACTTACCTTCCAGCAACTGAGCCTGTACCTGCACTTGGTGTCTCCCGTCCTCTTGGCCATGTGGATTTCTATATTGGCCTTGGATTCCAGTTACCTGGGTGTCCCAGAGGACTCATAAAAAGTGAGTACAGCTGAGAGTTATATTTCCTCACAGAATTCATACTTCCAGAACAGCTAAATCATCTATCAAACTACTCCTTAAACACACTGCCAGTCTAAACAAAACGCTCAGAAGCATTTGAATGGATTTGTTAGTGACGAATTCTGTGGAGTTTTGTATTTTCTGTATTCTGTGTAAGGTTGGTCTATATATTGCTGTTTTTATTTATTCTTATATAAATGTTTGATTATATCTGTATATATATTTATATTTGACTTATTTTAGGTTATTATATTTGACAATTCTACCTATTGTTGTTTGATGTGAGCGGACAGTTATTAAAGCATTTCACTGCTAGTTCTCTCTATGAACTCTCTATGAAACAAATACAACTTTGAACTTGAACTCTGAATTTGTAAATTTAAAGTATGTACAATTCAGTTCGACTGCCCGGCTGATAGACTGTAGAACTTCATTTTAGATCACTTTTATATCACACTGACATGTGCTTCACTTTTCTGGGGCAGGAGAAAAATACCTGCTGTGCAGTCATTATCGGGCCCACCAGATTTTTACCAGCTCCATCCGGGCACCCTGTCGTCATTTCGCCTTCCCCTGCCACTCAGTGGGAGACTTCCGGCACACACACTGTACACTCTGCTATCAGCCCGGTCTTACCACCTGCCCAGAAATGGGTGAGTGGCCTCAGAATTGTCTGACATCACACTCATTTATTCAGTCAGGTGTTTCCACTAGCCCCCCCCCCCCCCCCCTCTTCTTTACTCTTTAGGGTATAACATCGCCTGGCTGCCTACGAGACGCCCACTTCCATTCCAACCCACGACCGTGTTCTTGACCGTTACGTCCACTCCCCCGTACTGCGGTTAGGGAACAGTAGGAGTGTTTAATGGAATAGAATTTAGTGTAAAGAAGCTGAACAGACTCTAACTCCTGCTCTGATGTTGCACACTTCAGTCACTCCTCTCTTGCTGACTCTGAAGCTTGGAGGGATTCTCTCAGTGGAGGCCAAGCTCTACATCCAGCTGGAAGGGAATGCCAACAAAACATCAACCATGTTGGTCTCGGGGTGAGAAAAAAAAACTTCCATCAGTCATAAAAAAACCCTTTTGATTAAAAGCTCAAGGTGAATTCATCCATTCTGTCCTCAGGCGTGAGATGAAGGAGTTTGTTGCCAATAAAGTTTATCAGTTTATGATATCAGCAGACAGTGCTGGAGAGTTTCATACCATTACACTGAAGTTCAACACTCAGCGTCTGCTTTACCTCGAGTGGAGAAAAAGGACGATTTCCATTGATCAACTTCTGCTGTCCTACTTGCCCTTATACAGAAGGTAGGCGACGGGTGGAGGGATTATTAGTTATTATGTTCATAATGTGCATGTTTTATGTTAAACGACTACAGGCCAGGTCTACTGACTGCAATGTGATATCACTCTCTCCACAGGATTGCTTACCGAGCGTGGAACATTGCAGCAGTAGAAAACCGAAGAGTTAAAGCTGTCCTAGAGAGGATTTTGGTGTAGCAAGACCGAGAACAAATAAGCTGATTGATTTTAACCAGGGAATTCAACCAGTGTTTTCATTAATCTATGCAGAAATAAACAATTAATATGTAAACAAAACAATATTGAAATGGCCCTTTTTTAAGAAATCACTGAGGTATGCAGGGCGATGAAGGCGTACACACTGTGGTTCCTATCCCCTGGTTTCTGTAACTGCCACTGTAAAGGAATAGGCGTCAGTAAGTTTCTCTACAGTGAACCATTTCACACCAAATCCCGAACCTAAGGGTGCAGGGCATTAAAACCAGAACTAGTTGGATGTTAGATATCCAGGAGCAGTGTTGGATTCCTCTAAACCAGTCCTAAATGGTCAATGCACAGGAGATTATTTGAGTATTGGATCAGATTATTAACATTACAGCCGTATAAAAAAAAACATGCTGACTATTTGTAATAAGGTGTGACCACAAAATAGTACGCCCAGATCAATGCACTAAGGCAACAAGATAATGTATTAAAGCCACAAATTCATATACTGAATCTATTCATTAATATTTATTGATTTGAAACTCATTTTAGTATATTTATTCATTAATAATAATAATTAATAATTAATTTGTGGCTTAGGTAAAGTATCTTGTAGCCAGACCTTTAGAAAAAAATTATCAAATGTTTCATGTCAGAAACTCTATATGTTTAATAAAATAAATAAATAAATGATATATATAATAAAACATAATAAAGGCTATAGGAAAATATATTTGTATTTCTGTGTCTGTGGTATTTAGACATAATGCATAGGCTACACCTGTGTGTTTTCCAAATGAATAACTGGGTGATTGTCCATCTAGGGGAATACTAACGTGGTAAGTGATACTGCCTGTCCAGTTCAGGGTCCTGCTGGTTTTAACGGAGAGGTAGGAACTGTTTATCGGTGCTCTGTACTATCCGTTCCCAATATGAGGACGGACCAAAATATGGTTGCTTGTTTTGTTTGTTTTTACCCACAAAATCTATTTTTCTATGAAGTAACTGAATATCTGGAAATACTGTTTATATAATCGCTGCTTTAATCAGTGCTTTTTCTTTTTGGAAGTAAAGTAAGTGCTGTAAATAGCTCTGTTAGCCTAAAGCTAAGCTAGTCTGTGAGTGAGTGAGGCTGCAGCTGCTGTTGCTCTGGGGAAGAGTCCAGCCGGCCACCATCATTTAGCTATTTATTATTATTATTATTATTATTATTATTATTATTAACGTTAAAGAAAATGGACCTAATAGCCTGACAGGTTGACCGTGGGTTAGGATGTCTGAGAGGCGAGCTGATCCCCGGGACTGGGACTGGAACAGCCCGCGGTGCCGAGCGCAGCTGGATGAGGTCTTTTTCCGCCAGCAGGACTACATCCAGGCCAGCAGCCCCGAACACAAGGAGTTCTGGACTTTCTTCGAGCGCTTTCAGCGGTTCAGGGCCAAAAGAGAGCTCTCCGGGTCACACGGCAGTAGGGGCCAGGCGGAGGCGCACGACAGCGAAGCCCGGAGAAGGAGCAGGAGCGGCGCCCCGGATCTGGGGCTTCCTCAGGAATACGACGCCCGGTACAGGATCAGCGTATCGGTGTGCAGCAGGGACGTGGAGGAGGGGTACCGGGGCTCAGCCCACAAGCGCTCCAGCAGAGAGACCTCCGGCCCGGGGCGGCAGGAGCTCGCAGACTGTCGCCTGGCTCTGCTCCA
This sequence comes from Salminus brasiliensis, assembly GCF_030463535.1. Classification (NCBI taxonomy): domain Eukaryota; kingdom Metazoa; phylum Chordata; class Actinopteri; order Characiformes; family Bryconidae; genus Salminus; species Salminus brasiliensis. The sequence continues at coordinate 38,204,102 of NC_132890.1, forward strand.
CTTCCTGGACTTCGCTCAGAAACAGAGCTTCAGCAAACTGCTCAAACTGCGGCGGGAGCAGAAGAACCTGCCCATCTTCCAGTACCGCGCCCGGGTCGTGGAGCTGGTGAGGAGACACCCGGTGGTGGTGGTCGCGGGCGACACGGGCTGTGGGAAGTCCACCCAGGTGCCCCAGTACCTGCTGTCGTCCGGCTTCAGCCAGGTAGCCTGCACCCAGCCCCGCAGAATCGCCTGCATCTCCCTCGCCAAGAGGGTCAGCTTCGAGAGTCTCAATCAGTACGGATCCAAGGTACGAAATGTGTTGATACACTGTATGTCCAAAAGTTTGTGGACACTCCTTCTAATAAATGTATTCAGCTACAACTGACACAGATGTGCAAATGCACACACACAGCTTGTATTCTCTAGTCTCTGTAGAGAAGAAGTACTGCCAATAGAATAGGACTATCTGGAGCAGATCATCATCATGACCCTATCGGCACCATGCTGCCTAATAATACCAGGCGTGAGCTAGAGGGGGATAAAGCGTGGTTTGTGTGGTGCAACAGGTAACACTACTACCTGCCAGTGAGCTTCCACACTTTTGAGACCTTTTGGTCTGGGTGACTGTGCTGTGCTACACCAATACACCAGTCCTTGGGCAAGACTCCTAACACTACACTGACCCACCTCTGCAATACGAGTAACCCTGTAAGTCGCTCTGAATAAGAGCATCAGCTAAATACGTTAATGTAAATGTAAAGACCCCCAGCATTGAGGGGTTCTCTGGAATGATGGTGGTGGAGCTCCATCCAGTACCTTTGGGATGAGTTGAGGAGTTGGGGATGATGAGGTGGGGTGATGATCATCATCCAACATCCTGACCTCACTAATGATCTTGTTGCTAAATGCAATCAAATCCTCACAGCAATGCTCCTCCTGAAATCTAGTAGAAAGCCTTATTCCAGAGACAGTTACTCCAACAAAAGCAGGAGAAACTGAGCAGGTGTCCCAATACTTTTGTCCATTTAGTGTAAAACTGGGTTTCATGATATTTTCCTAAAATGTAACTTAAGAAACTACTGTTAACAGTTTATTCTCCTGTAAATACAAAAAGCACATTAACAGAAAAATATTTTTTAAATAATTAAATTAATTAAATTTAATTTAAATAATGAATTAAACCCTAGGGTTTCTCATTTAATAGGGTCAGAATTCATGGTGGTTGCAATGCTTCTGATTTGCAGTAGTCATCAGTTTCACATCATGTGTAGAATGTGAGCAGTATACCTCATGGCACCATATTTGTTCACTGATCTTTTCTCAATAATCTAGTTAATATTTGTTGTTCTACTTCTACACAGTCATATTACAGACATTCAACATGTAGGGATCATGAGCCCTTGCACTGCTTAGTCTCTATGACCCTTTTGTCTTGCGTGTCTTTCCTGCAGGTTGGATACCAGATCCGCTTTGAGACCAGTCGCACCGCCTCAACCAAGCTGCTGTTCCTGACGGAGGGTCTGCTTCTCAGGCAGATCCAGCAGGAGGCCACTCTGTCCCAGTACCAGGTGCTGATAGTGGACGAGGTTCATGAGAGACACCTGCACTGTGACTTCCTGCTGGGTGTGTTGCGCTCTCTGATAGCCCTGCGGCCAGACATACGCCTGGTTCTCATGTCTGCCACCATCAACATCAAGCTGTTCTCCGGCTACTTTGGTGATGCCCCTGTGCTGCAAGTTCCAGGCAGACTCTTTCCCATTCAGGTGAGGCGTCATGAGTGTGTGAAGTGAGAAGAACCTTTGAGAGTTAGACCTGGGCTGCTACAGAGAGAACACTGATAACATGGTGTAGAGCTGACTGCGCTGAGATGGGGTTGTGTCAGTTAAGTTACTTTGAAGACTTTGAATGACTGTGCAAAACAGTCAACACAGCTACTGTTTTACTGTTGGAGCGTCCACTTACCGGACAAACTGGGAGTCCAGGGGGAAATCCGCTCTGCTTCTGCACTGGAAGCTCAATGAAGACGGTCTGAGACACTGAGGTTTGGTCAGTGAGAAGGGGGTGGGCCTACCAGATGAGTAGGTCAGTCTGGCTCCGCCTCTGGTCTCTACTGTGCAGACTCTGATTGCAACTTCACAGTAACAGATCTGATCAATAATTAATATACTAATGATTTATCCTCAACATTTTATACAAAATAATGAGATTACATGTCCATATATCACTGCCTTCCATATTTCCCACTAGAGGAAGTGACATCACTGAGTGCTGAGAGTTGACCTGAACACTGGGACAAATATATAGTTCTAATTACTGAAATTACATATAATACAGAAAACAGATTTAAAACTTTTATATAAATAAATTAATTGATAATAAACACAAAAAATGACCATTAAAGATAATTATTTTCATGTAAAATTAAAGTTAAATGTATAAATCATGAGGCAAGACTGGGTAATGTTTGGGCTAGAAGTCTATTCTTGCATATTTTTTGTCATCATTACTAATATACACAACATTATTAATAGTAAACATTTTTGTACAAATAACAAGATTTATCTGGGATATGTGAAATGTACTCCCAATTCTTGAATGACCCATATATATATATATATATATATATGTGTGTGTGTGTGTATAGGTCATATATAAACGTGCCTGCAGTGTCCGTGGGTTGCTATATGTTATGGATAGGTGCTAATTAGTAATGCGAGATGTTGGAGTCATGCCTTTTACCTGGGTGTGTTTATATAGGTGATCTATCAGCCCATCCCACCAGAGGAGCAGGTGTCAAAATCAGAGAAGCTGGACCCACGGCCATACTTGCGGGTGCTTCAGGGCATTGACCAGCGCTATCCAGCAGAAGAGCGAGGTGACCTGCTGCTGTTCCTCAGTGGGGTAGCTGAGATTTCTACAGTCATGGAAGCCTGTCAGGCATACGCTACACACACAAACCGCTGGATCGTATTGCCGCTGCACAGCACACTGTCGCTGGCCCAGCAAGATAAGGTAGAACACTGCTGCAGTCAAACACATCCAGACATCACATTAAAGTAAACACTGATGGACAGGGCTAGAGATAATCTTGGATCTGAACACAAGAACTTGCAGATAGCTGTATAAAGAATGATCACACTTGCGAACAGTATTTGTTTAAAAAAGATAAAAAGAAACTGTAAAATGAAGTTTTTTATTCTTATTTTTTGACTGAATATGTTACAATTCTCATGAATTTTAAAGAGATGATTACTATTCCAGAGTACACTGTCCTTATTAGGTGCCGTTCCCTTTCACACATCCAGTTTAACAAAGGTTTCACGTTTCAGGTTTCAGGTTTATTTGTCATTTGCACAACATGTCAGGACATGTATGCATTGAAATGCTTGTGGTGAGGCTCAGGTATCAACCTCAAAAACTCTACAGGAGAACAAAACTATATACATACTAAACATATTAAAATAAAGTCATATAAAGATTATATTAAATAAATACAAAATCCACACAAAATACAGAATATGCAAAGACAGGAGGGATCTGTAGAAATTCTCTGATATGTACATTTATGAGACAGGTATAGTCTGAGAGAGAGTAAAACTCCTGCCTAACTCAGTTCTTTGTGTTCAGACACTTACAAATCTTTGGATCCCATAGAGGCTTAAACTGCACTTGAATGAGCTGAGTGTGAAATATACTATATAGACAGAAGTATTGGGACACCTACTTATTCACTGTTTCTTCTGAAATCACATGGGATTAAAAACAGTTTAAAGAAGGTTTCTGCCGGCTTTTGTGCCCAGAATTAGTGCATAATACAGGAGTAGGTCCCCCTTGTGCTGCCAGAATGGATCTGACCGTTCGAGGCATAGACTCCACAAGACCTCTGAAGGTGTCCTGCTGTGGTCTCTGGCACCAAATAATAATCATATCCTGTCCTGTAAGTTGTGAGGTGGACGAAGCCTCCATGAGCATCAATGTTCCTTAGGTGCCCATGATCCTGCCAGCGGTTTACAGTTGTCCTTTCTCGAAACACTGCACACCAGAAAGAATCCAAAAGACCTGCCTGATGTTCTGGAGATGTTCTGACCCAGTCATTATCTAGAACATCACAGTTTGGTTCTTGTCAAAGTGTCTTACGCTTGTCCATTTTTCCTGTTTCATCATCTTCAAGACCTGTCTGTTCACTCACTGACTAATATGTAGATTGCCCCCTTGGCAGGAGCCACTGTAGATGAAGATCAGCAGTGTTCTTAACCTCAATTGTCAATGGTGCTAATGTTATGGCTGATCAGTGAATGTAGAATGTATTTGAATTGGAAAATATTAGTTTTGCATGAAAGTGAATTAAATGGTGATAGAACCTTGTATTTTTTGTAAATGTTAAATTTAAAGTAATAAACATTTTAATGACCTTTGACTTTTAGGTGTTTGACATAGCACCACCGGGGGTGAGGAAATGCATCATTTCAACCAACATAGCTGAGACTTCGGTGACCATTGATGGGGTGCGCTTTGTAGTGGACTCAGGTCAGTAACTGTTGAGAGAGAGGATTACATCTAGAATGATTTAAAGTAAATGATTATTGTTTATGCTCAGTTTGAGACAAGTCCCTATCAGCTGTCTTCCACTGGGTCCTGTTTTAGAATTGGGTCAAAACTTATGTTTGTACAAAAGACAAATAAAGCTAATACGTTTAATATTTCAGTTAAAATAGTCTGCTGTCTGAAATGTTACTCTTCAATCTGATCTCACCATTCTGCAATCGTTAGGTAAAGTGAAGGAGATGAGCTTTGACCCGAAGGCAAAGATGCAGAGACTTCAGGAGTTCTGGATTAGCCGTGCCAGCTCTGAGCAGAGGAAGGGGCGTGCAGGACGAACCGGGCCAGGAGTCTGCTACCGGCTGTATGCTGAGTCAGACTATGAGGCCTTTGCCCCATACCCTGTCCCTGAGATCCACAGGGTGGCTCTAGACTCACTAGTGCTCCAGGTGTGACCTTTCTCACTCTTCTTCTATAGCTCACACTAAGGCTGTGTGACTGATCACTAATACTGTACCAAAACTGGGTAGGGAGTCCCTTTGATCTCAAAACAGATATGGTGCTTTATCAGATTTTTCCACACCTGCAGTTTTAGAAAAGAAAAGATTTTTTTCCTGATCTGTTGTGAGAGTGGAGCTTAATTCTCTCCCTCCTTTTTATTTATGTGTTTTTACTTATTTGCCTTTACGTGACTCTTATAAATAACCTAGAATAGAAATATGGCCTGAAATAGGGTCCCGGGTGGTCCAGTGGAATAAGGTGCTGTCCCAGTCATGCTGCTAGCCATTGGTAGCCGGGGCCCAGAGAGAGCACAATTGGACTTTTTCTCTCCGGGTGAGTAGATGGTGCTTTCTCCCCACGTCAAAAAGAGGTGCTGGCTGTTGGAGGAGGCGTGTGTCAGTCTTCACCCTCCCAGTTCAGGAGCACTGCATGTGATGGGAGAGAATATGTCTAAGTTGGGCAATTGGGGATCCAAATTGGGGAGAAAATGGGTAAAAATCTGAAAAAAAAATTAAGAAATTACTGTTTTAAAAGGAATTAAATAAAAGATCAAATAAATAAATAAAAAAGAGTGTCTCTGACTTTTACACAGTTCTCTGTGTTTACATAAATATTAAGCTGAGTAGCTGATCCTTTTATTTGACTGGTACGATGCTTTAATAAGGTAAATATGACTGCAGTGAATTCAGAGACTGGATTGAATCTGGAGGAGAGGACGCAGTCAGGCCAGTTTGATGGTTTTTGCTTTATAGTTTATAGTAGAAGGATGTTTTAAGTGCTGTCTTTATGTGTTATTTTGCAGATGAAGAGTATGGGTCTGGGGGATCCTCTCTCTTTTACTTTCATTGACCCCCCTCCAGCCTCCAGCATTCAGACAGCTGTGACCTATCTGAAGGAACAGGGGGCGCTAGATGCCCGTGGAGAGCTCACTCCCATTGGAAGGCTGTTGGCCCAGCTGCCTGTGGACGTGGTTATTGGTATGAAGTGGGAATTAGGGCTTTTTAGGGGGCTGGTACAGTAAATAGTTTACTGGTTGTGAAGCTGGTGAAGCCCTTATATGTTTCTGGTCTGAGAGTGTATGTTAAACTGTTTCAAATAAAGAGTTAATTACTGTAATTGGAAGATTGCAATTAGTAAGTAAGAAAGTTGTTATTTATTTATTTATTGATTTATTGATTTGTGTTTATGTTTAGGTAAGATGCTAGTCCTGGGCTCACTATTCAACCTGGTGGAGCCGGTGTTGACAGTAGCAGCAGCACTTAGCGTTCAGTCACCGTTTCTGCGCAGCGCTCAACACAACCCTGACTGCTCCACTGCACGCCAGCCCCTGAACAGTGACCTAGGAGACCCCTTCACCCTGCTCAACACCTTCAATGCATGGGTGCAGGTCAGCCAGCTACAAACAGCACCATCCTACATCCTTTCATACATCCTTGATCCATTCTAGTCTGATACCTTAAACTTCTATCCACTGCTTTCTGATCGTATGAGAGCAGAGATTCCACACTTTGTAAGTATGTACTTAAAGCAGCATTATGGGAGATTTTTTTGCTCCTGTGCTCCCCCTACAGTTGTGGAGTGTAATTCACTTCCACTGCCATAAATGCAAGTGCTTTGAGCCCCTGTTTGGACAGCTGTACACATGCATTTCTGTACAATGTGAGAGCTGCAGAAGCTTGATCTGAAGGTGCAGCAGCATGTGGGCTGAGGTGGTAGAGTAATACTACAGGATTCTACACTAATATGACTCTATGGGTTCTGCAGCGTTACACAGCAGTTCTGGAGAGAGGTTCTCCTCCTGCAGCTCCACCACCAAACCTCCATAGTGCAGTAGCAGCAGCGCTCCGGCCCAGAGTGGGAATGACGGAGACACCACTCTCCCTTTTCTAGTCATGGAGATCAGTGTCCAGAGAACACCATAGTCCGTGCTCTCTCTGGGTGGGTAGATGGGGCTCTCTCTCCCCTCATCTCTCTTAAAACGATGGTGGAGCTGGGGACCCGGCGCTTTCCTAAGAGCATGCCAGCTGCCTGTCATTGAGTTTGAAAAGAGGTGGTGGCTGGCTTCACATGTATCAAAGGAGACGTGTGTTAAATCCTTACTCTCCTAGTGTCTGGAGCACTGCTAAAATAAACAAATAAATAAATCAAAAAGCTAATACAGAATGTTGCTTTAAGTCAGATGTATTTATGTAGGCTATTGCGTAAAAAAACAAAATTGAGGGATTAGAACAGTTATAACTGATTCAGGCTTATTAATATCATGTCTATTATGCGTTTATCCTCTGTAGGTGAAAGGGGAGAGGGGAGGTGGCTCCAGGAAGTGGTGTAAAAGAAGAGGACTAGAGGAGCAGAGGCTGTACGAGATGGTTAATCTGAGACGACAGTTTAAGGTGAACAGCTGAAGAGTGTGTACAAAAATGAACCGTGTGCGAGTGAATGTGGAGAGAAGTGTCTGAGTCTGTTGTTTATTTAATCTGAGTAAATGTTAAGTGCACTCTGTGTGTGTAGGAATTATTGAGGAGCCATGGTCTGCTAGAGGCAGAGGAGCACTCTGCGCCATCAGCACAGGGCCGGACCGAGCGCAGGGAGAGGCTGACCGAGCGGCAGAGACTGTATCAACTGAAGAGGGAGCACGAGCTGCAGGAAGGCGGCCGCAGGAAGGTGCTCCGTCTGGATGAAGGCCTGGAAGGAGACTCCTGCTCTGGCTCTGACGGTGAGGGAACTGGATCCGGGAAGAAAGACAGAAACTCTGCAGGACAGGACGTGGACATACAGGTGATTCATACCTGGAAAAGCAGCACAAACTCATAGAAGCAGAGATGACAAATATGATTCATACAACAAAAATAAAAATCTGCCCAGGCAGCCGGAACAAAATCCTGGGGCAGATTTGTACTTTCTGGAGCTGAAATGTACTTACTGTACTCTATGCTCACATTCTGCTTATTAATTGGTTACATGGTCCTTTAATTGGTACAGGAAGTGAAGTTTAAACTGCGCCATAATGTGACCAAGCTTCAGGAAGCTGCATACGTCAGTGCGGATCTGTCATCTCGGCAGCAGTCTCTGCTCAGACTGGTGCTGTGCCGGGGCCTGTACCCACAGCTGGCACAGCCTGATGAACATAATGCTACTCGGAAAGACTCAGAGCAGGTATCGGAGTTACACATCTGCACACACAGATCCGGTGTGAACTAGAAATCTACAACCCTGATGAGTTTAATCACAGTTGTGTTAACAGATCTTGCTGGTGTACAGTGACCTACTATTAAACAGTGTTGCATCACCAGTAGATGTTAAATATATATTGAAATAAATTTTGAAAAAGGAGTTTAGGTTTAGTATAAGGTTAGTATAAAGCGATCGGTATATTAAGAGCACCTGTCAGGTGTAAAGCTGATGAGATCTAGACGGCACACATTTTCATTTTAGAATAGAAAAGAAAGCATGCATTAGAATATTTCCACTTGCAAGAAAAAGTAAGTGAATCCTTTGATATTACCTGAATTTCTGCGTTGATTACAGATAAAATGTGCTCTAATCATTATCTTAATCACAATTAGATAAACATGCTCTAACTAACTACTCTAACTAATAAACAACCAGTACTGTACTGTTAATGTCTTTTACTGAGCACACTGAATAAACATCCATAGTGCAGGCTAGAAAAAGTAAGTGAACCCTTGAACTTCCCTTTAACAGCAATCACCTCCATCATTTCCTTTGGCTGCAAATAAGATTTACACATTGTTGAGGAGCGATTTTGGACCAATTCTGCTGCAAATGTGTAAAGTTAATCAGTATCTTAGGGGTGCCTTGCATGCACAGACCTCATCTCAGCAGGGTTAGGGACAGGAGTCTGACTTGGCCATTTCGAAAGTTTTCTTTTTCAGCTTTAGCTCATTTACTACTGTCCCTCAGCTCATCGCCCAGTGTCTCTGGCTAAGCAGAGGGCAAAGCACCTGTAAAACTCGTACCTCTAAGAGCTTGTCAGTTGGACAAGTCAAGTATCTGCACTGGCTACCAATCATACAACGCATCTGTTTTAAAATTCTGCTGTTGACCTTTAAGGCCTTGCATGGCTTCGCACCCAAATATCTATCTGCCCCTTTTGCTGCTTATGCTCTTTCACGCAAGTCAAAGTGCTCTGACTCTGGTCTCCTGGCTGTTCCTAGGTTCAGGCTTTCCTCTATGGGTGGCAGGTCTTATAGTCTTGCTCACCCTTTGGAACATTTTATCTTTTGATCCTTTCTCTGAGTACTTCATTGTGTGTGGGGGATTCTAAAAGGTAATATACAAGTGTGACATTATTATTATTATTATTATTATTAATAATAATAATAATAATAATAATAACACAGGTTCACTTACTTTTTCTAGCCTGCACTGTGGATGTTTGTGCTCAATGAAACACATGAACAGTACAGCTGTGTGTGTGTAATTGGTTTAGGTAGATTGTGTTTGTTTATAATTGTGATTTACAAACTGCAGGTAATCCAGGTGATTCTGAGGGGTTCACTTGTTCCTACAGCTGTAAAATAGTAGTAGTTCTTTTCTACAGTCAAGCTCTTGGCATCACCGTGATTTTAAATAGCGAATGGGAGACGCTTCTCATTTGTCATTTATTTCTGTATTTATTTCTGTATGTATTTATTTTTCTTATATTTCTGTCTTTTCACACCTTTTTGTCTTATGAAATGATGTGATATATTTCGATTGTTTTAGGTATTTCACACTCGTAACAAGCAAGGAGTGGTGATTCACCCTACCAGTGTGTTTGCCAATGACCCAGAAGTGCTGCATGTCCCTGAGTACGAGACCAGTGAGTTTGGTACGCACTCCTCTTCTCTTACTCTACATTCAGATGAGCTCCAAAAGGTCTGCATCAGCGTAGTTCACCTCTCCTCCGCTCTCTCCCATTCTCTCTCTCTCTTTGTAAATACGCTGGCCTCTCACTGGCTCTGTGTGTCCAATCTCCAGGTGCTGATAAGGGGGAGAGTAATAGGCATCAGCTGCTGGCTTTTGTGACGTTGCTGGAAACCAACAAGCCCTATGTGTCAAACTGTGTTCGTGTCCCAGCCCTGCAGGTTAGCTCAGTGACTGTCAGTCACAGTAGCACAATCTTTCCAGCACTCAAGCTCCTAGTTTATTTCTGGCACCTTCAGCTCTGATATTTAAGCAGTTCTTCATGTCCTCACCTCTCCAGGCCTTGCTGCTAGTGGCAAACACTGTGGACAGCAACGCAGACTGCACACGGCTGGTTGTGGATGGCTGGCTGGAGCTGAGTGTGAGTGATGGGGAGGCAGCTCTGAGAGCTCTGTCTTCTGCCCTGACGCTGAGGGCTGAGTGGGAAAGACTGCTCCAGGCCCAATTGGGCCATGCAGGTCCGGGTTCCACTGCAGGCCTGGGGCTCTCTGGACCAAAACCAGCCCGGCGTGAGCTGGAGAAACTTGCAGAGGGACTTGTACGCTTTCTGGTTTACACTGAGGTACTAAATCATATGTTTTTGAATTATGTCTTAATAATAATAATAATGGTAATATTGTCCATCTGTATTGCTTTATCCAAGTATTTGTAAGCGTTTGTAGTAAAAAAAAAAAAATCATACGGAGCATTTTGGAATAAACCAAAGACAATATATTAGGTTGAGAAAGTCAACATCCTGCTGAAAAGTGTGTTTACAGCTGTAGACTAATGGACATGAGAAAACAACAATGACACACCGTAATGAGCAAAGAAGAAGGACAGAGCGGTAGTTTTTAGAAGCCTAAATGAACCTTTGGACTGATTTTACAGGGTGAGAAATTCATGTAATCAATAATACCCCCCCCCCCTTAAAATCTAATGTTTAGATTTTCTATTCTAATTGTATACAGTAGTTTACAAAACCAAAAAAGAAAAGAAACTGGACCGTTACACTATTATACCATTATTATAATATCCAAAGTATTTTAATCAAATCTAATTTATTTGTATAGCTTTTTACAACTAATGTCACAAAGCAGCTTTCCAAGTAAAAATCTAAGACCCCCAGTGAGCAGCCAACGGCGACAATGGCGCTAGACCTTCCTCAGCACGCTGAAAGGGTGCCAATCGACACTGCTATATAGACTAAACAGGTGTGTCCCACCCCTTTATCAATGTCATCCCCAGGTCACAGGTTTAATTCATGAAAAAACAATCAAGACAAAGTTTTAGTTTAGTTTTAGTTAGTTAGATGTTGTGTGGTTGCCGTAAATGTGTGTTTTAGGTAACCTGAGTTAAAGCGTGAGACACTCCCCGGGTGTTTCTGCAGCGTAGAGGACAGTGTAAACATAACGCCTGGCAGCAAAATCGTGTTCACGTTTCTACTGCATCCCTGCAGTTACTGCACCTGTTCTGATGTTGTAAACTGAAAGAGGGACTGACGCAGACTTCTCTGGTCAGGTGACTTACAGTCTGAGGCGGCTGACCGGGCTCCAGTCACAGAACCTGTACATCGGACCCCAGCTGAACACAGAGCTTTCCCTCCCCCAGCTGTTTCCTGGGATGAACGCTGAACCAGATCCAGTTAAAGGAGGTCTGCGCGTCACCAGCTACTTCACATACAACTGCCTCTGTGTGAGTGAGATCTCCTCAGTAGCTTTAATCTGTTGATTCAGAACTTTTAGAATATTTGGTCCACTTGATTTGTCCTGAAATCTTGTATTTTTGCTGGGGGGGTTCAGTTGTTGTTTATACTGTGGTAGATGTGGTAATTCCTGATAAGTAGACCAATTGAAATGCTCAAAAATCTTTTTACATTGAATTCTATTCTAGTTTGGCATTTTTTAATGTGTGTGTGTGTGTGTGTGTGTGTTACACAGGACTCCAAAGACCTGTATAGTGAATGTTTACGCACGTTCTGGAGCTGCCCTCACTGTGACCTGCACATGCCCCTGACACCACTGGAGCGCATGCAGCATGAGGCCACCTGCAGGTCTGCAGAGGAACAGCTGCCAGAGGAGGGTAAGCCATCAAAATGCATGAATGAGAGGAAACAGGCGCTGCAATACTTCTATTCTTTCCTCTGAACCACAGAAGCGCACCGCTCTGACGGAGCCTTTTTCTCATGTGGTCTTCTCTGCCTCTACAGACCCTGACACGGTTAAGGCTGCGTCCTCATCCAGCCTGACCAGGCTCTACCACTGTGATATCTGTGACAAAGACCTGACCCTCACCTCCACTGAGATACTCAAACACAAGCGCCAGCATCTCTCATGAGCTCTCCCAGTGGGCTTGGAGAGTGGGTTCTAGCCTTGCTCCAGGCTCTGTTCATGAGGAGTCTGGTGTGTTTGGAGACTCTCTGTCTGTGTGGGTTTCACTCAGGTACTCTGGTTTCCTCCCACCTCCCAAAAAACACACATGGTGGGTGAACTGGTTATGCTAAAGTGCGTGTTTGTGGTGTGGAACCCTGGGGTAGACTGGTATGATTCTGGGTAGGCTCCAGACCCACTGCGACCCTTTTTTCCATTTGAATAAAAAAACATTTACATACAAAACGTCCTCATGATTTACTGAGAGAATATTTATATCTTTTTACTCTGCATTTCTGTAAAAATGAAAGATTCCTCTGAAAATCATTTACATCATAAACAAGTAAAGTGTTTTAGAAAATTATAAATTGTTAAAAATATTGACATCGATACATATTGATTCTGAATATGAGCATTTTCAGTTATTCCCAATTCTTTAATATTATATACACTGATCAGCCATAACATTAATACCACCTGCCAAATACTGAGTAGGACCCCTTTGTGCCACCACAACAGTTCTCACCATTTGAGGCATGAACTCCACAGGACCTCTGAACTGTTAGCAGCAGCAGCTCCATGAGCATGGATCAATGAGCCTTAACCCATGACCCTGTCATCGGTTCACAAGTTGTCCTTCCTTGGAGCACTTTTGGTAGGTGCTGACCACTGCATACTGGGAACACCCCACAAGACCTGCCTGATGTTCTGACCCAGTCATTGGAGTGTCTCAGATTTGTACTTGTCTGTTTCTCCTGCTTTTCACTTTACCCGTACTAATGTTATGGCTGATTGGTGAAGTGCTAAAGCTTTGTGCAAATCATCTGGTGAGTGGATCATATCCAGTTTCATGGATGAGATAAGACTCACTAGGTTCAGGCAGATTTGTGGTAGGAAGCAAGGAATGAGAGATAAAGGTGAAGGTTGGATAGGTTGTCCTCCACATTTGACCCATCTATGGTAGTGAACACACACACACACACACACACACACACACACACACACACACACACACACACACACAGTGAAGGGTCTTGCTCAAGGGCCCAACAGTGGCAGCTTGCTGCTGAGCCCGGGGATTGAACCCACAACCCTGTCATCAATATCCCGGAGCTCTAACTGCTGAGCCACCTCTGCCCTGTCAGATGACCGGGAGGAGAGGGGTGGTGGAGGATTGTGAGGACTTTTTGAAGACGTGAACAAGGTAGGGGGTTCATAGGGTGTTAGATTAGGGAGGGGTTTCAGGTGTGTTCATTCTCCCTACATTTTTGCTATTTAATAAGAATGTCCGACCTTATTATTTTAATCTGAAGAGTTGTTGTTTATTTGCAGGTTCAATTAAAATGAAACTGTAAATAATCTTTATGCTGCTTGTCCTCCATATCCTACTGTTAACTAATAAAAAACCTGGCAGATTAATAACTTATTTAATAAAATTGACTTCTTAAATGTTGGTATATTTAATTATGCTGTATTTTCCTCTAAATACAATATGATAAAATCTAAACATAATTTCTGTTTTCTGAAGGTGTATTCTTATCCATAGTAAAATAATTAATACATGACCTCTCCTGGTCTATTGCTCTGAATTGTGTCTGTTTATGTTGAAGAGCAGGTCAGCGGGTCAGTGCTGTCCGTGCTTCTAGACTTCTTTTATAAAGTCATTTTTAGAGCAAAATCATTATGAATGTTTTATGTTTTTAACATTTTAAACAAATCAGTTTTTTTAGGTTTAAAATAAAATTATGGAAGATTTTTAACGTGGCTTTAGACTTCACTTTTCTGACTTGTTTTATTTGCTAGTCTGAAAGTGGGAGTGAATTCTCATCCAGCAGGGGGAGCTAAGGAAGAACACGAGAGCCAATGAGTCATAAAAAGCTGAAGGTGGGCTACGTCATGAATTTGCAGGTGTTTCTTCTGATTACATATTACTGTAATGAAGTGTTTTTTTTTTTTTTTGGGGGGGGGGGGGGGGTCATAACCGGACACCTTTCATATCACTGGTCTTTCCAGCGTCTGATTGGCTGTTGTGGATCTGTAAGCTATTTTGATTTGGTGTCTTTGCATGTGGCCGGGTTCAGAAGCATCTCAACAGGCATAAGGAGGACAGTATATCACTACAGGGACCCGGGCGGGTAACAGCACTGCACAACAGAGGGCAGAGGATGAAAGTACGATCCAGAGGGCAAAGGTTTCATTAAAATATAGAATGAGGGTTTAATTAATGATACAAACCCACGATATGTAACACTTCAAAGCAGCACATTGGCACAAAGTCAGAGAAGTAAGACAGCACAGAAATTAAAAACCCGTCTCCAAAAATAAATAATGAATCAGAATAAATATCTCATTAAATAAATAAACAGGTAATGTTTTTTTCTCATTAATTACTTTTCAAACTAATAGATACATACATATTAAAATATGCACATTGGCTGAAACAAATGACCCAAAAAATAAGTAAATAGGTACGTTACTTGAAAATTATACGTTATTGATTAATCAAATCAAAAGGCACATTTATTAAGATGTACGGATGGGGCCTTCCAGGGTGAACTCATCTAGGAATTCGGAGTGTCTCGAGGACCAGCTTCCGGCGAGGCTAGTGATGGTCTCACATTTGGCCAGGAAAAAGGGGTCAGTATGTGGGCTCACCTCCCATTTCTGTCTTCCTCTGCTTTTCCCATAATCTATGAATCTTTCCCTTCTGAACAAGCCTGGGATCAGAAGTCCCTCCTCAAACAGACGTTCTGTCACTGACGCGGGATGAGAGTGTGGACAGGGGTGGGGGGTGTTGTGTTTGGGGGGGGGTCTGTTTTAGAATCATCACCAGCGTCCCACCCAGAAAACCTGCCTGGCACAGGTGTGCTTGCGTCACGCTGATACTGTTAGTGTAAAGGCACGGTCCTGTTTAGCGAGCCTTTGTCTGATTCTAATCACGAGCAGCAGAGGTATAAACGAGTTGAGGGAGGGCGGGGGGTTGGGGGGGTTGGTGGGGTTGGAGTGAGACAATAGTATTTTAAAGCCATGTCATCTGAAACATACAGTATAAGATCTGAGGTCTAATCTGAGAGCCCAGGCAGCGTTTGATCAGATTTATCTGAATTTCTTTAGCATTGTAAAACTGCAGTCTTTTCACTGAACTCAAAAAAGGCTGAGATCTGACAACCTTCTGCCTATAAACCCAGAGCAGTAACAGGGTGCAGCCTGAGATTCTGGCGGATAACAGTGAGGGAAACTGGGCAGATCTTACAGGACGCCACTATATGGGGCGAACAGCTCATATGGAATTCAGCACAATAATATTGGATTCATATCGGTATTGAAAGTTAAGTAATTCCTCTTAAAAACTTGATATCGATAAACTGATATTTGACGACTCAGTTATTGAATTCTGCAGCAGAATGTGTCAGAGTGTTCATTTTAATGCTAACCCCGGTAGATACAGTCTCAGTTCCTTCATTTAAATGGATAAATGTATACGTATCAATATCAGCATCAACAGGAATGTTCATGAAGAAGATCAGATAACAGCATCGACCCACAATTCTGGTGCATCCCTAGTATAATCCTGTATGATCAATACCAGTGATTATTTCTATATGTATACGTTCAAACAGATTTGATACTAAACAAACCGGATTGATCAGAGATCCATTTCCTACACAGGGACGTGTTCAACTTCCACCTTCTCCAGTGACCTCTCTGCTCCTCTTTGCCTGATTTCATTTCACTATATAGTGTTCTGCACATGGTTGACTGCGCTGTGTTTTCTGTGGAGTCTGAACATCATCAGTGATGACTGTACTCCCTAAGCAGTTTCCCAGTCAGGACTTTTTCCTGTCTGTTATGTTTTAGGGGGGTTCGCACATTACTTGTCCAAAAGTAAACAAACCCTGCTTAGAAATGTGCAGCCAGCCTTTCAGCAGAACTGGACGCTCTGAAGCAGCCGTACATACAAGTCTAAGGACACCATGTCCAAAGCCAAGCTTGGCTAGAGGACAACAAAGCCCCCTAGTGGTGGGCTGTGGAGCAGTGGAACTGCATCCTCTGGAGTGATGGAGCTGCATTCAGGACGTTTGGGATGGATGGGCTGGAGCGGGGCTTCTGAGTTAATCCAGAACTAATCATCCAACATCGGAACATGGCCTTAATAGCGCTCTCATGGCTGAATGCAGTTACATTCTTACAGCAATGTTCCAACATCTCGGGAAAAGCCTCCCAGAAGAGTAGAGGCTGGACCCGCAGCTAAAAAAGGGGAACGTCTCTATTGCTAGTCTTGATTTCAGAAGAAACGGTGGACGAGCAGGTATCTACAAACTTTTGGACACGTAGTGGACTTGACTGTTGACAGTTAAATTGGGTCCAGTGAAACGATGAGTGTGTGTCTGTGTGTGTGATGAAACTGCCCCGAAGCGTTCGTCCTAACTAGATTTGTGTATCTTCACCCTCCGTCTCCAAAAAGTGAAATGTTCACATAAAAAAATTCCTCCGGAACAATGTGCTCTTACTCCACTTTTTTTTTTTGTTTGTTTTTTTTGTTTTTTTACAAAACTACTCCAAAGACAAATCCAGATCACAGCACTGTCTTTAAAATGCCTCTTTACTCATGTATCCCATCTCTCTCTCTCTCTAACCTCAGTCTCTCTCCCTCTCTATCCGGAACATTGAGGTAAAACTCAGTAAATCAGAGGTAAAACGGGGGTGTGTTCATTGAATTAATAACTCAAAACATTATCAAAAAACCTCTCAATATTTCAAGTAAAATAAGATATACTAATAAAAATTATGGTAATCGTACTTATAAACATCATTTGAATTTTTTCTTCATATTTTTTGTCCCTAATTAAAAAAAACTAACAATTGAAACACTTTAGATGTCAGTGTTCGACCGCCTCCGAGCCCTCGCCCCAGCCAATCGGAGCTCGGAGAGGCCGAGAGTGGGAGCAGTCCTCCTGCACCTGTCTCTCTGAAGAGCACAGTGCCTTGCTGCCAGCTCACCAACAGCCGGCGGCACCATTAAGGGTCCAGGTAAAGAAGAGTACGAGCGGAATGCAGCAGAGGATCTTGGGGGGTCGGGGGGGATTTTTTCAGTATGAGATCTGGCCCTACAGCTGACAACAATATACCTGTGCTCCCTTCCCTCTCCCGCCCCATCACAAGTACCTCACCACCCCCCCTCCAGACCCCTCCCTGGCCTCCCACACTACCACCCCTGCCCAAGCCCAGCCTTCCTTCCCTCCCTCCCTTCCCCCCCAGCCAGGTCTCACCGCACGGCCTTGTGCTTTCCGCCACAGCAGCCGCATCTCTCCCCGCAGCGCAGGCACGCGCGCAGGGGCAGGTAGCAGCACATGCAGGGCACAAAGAGCGACAGCGCCAGCAGCGCCATCCAGCGGGCGCAGCAGAGCGGGTGCGGCCGGTGGCCCAGCGAGTCCTCGCACGAGCATGGCTCCCAGAACTCACCCTCCGAGTCCGACATGCAGTGGTAGAGCAGGCTCTCGGCGCACCACACGCATGTCCACTGGCGCAGGCAGTGCAGGGCGGGGTCCGGAGCGTCCCGGCAGCGTCCGCGCCCGTTCTCAGAGGCGCTGAAGACCGAGCGGCAGTAAACGCAGCGGGACGAGCAAGAGGACGAGCCCTGCGGACACGGGCTGTCGTCGTCGGGCGAGATGGCGTCTCCACCCCCGCCGGCAGCCCCGCCACCCCCTCTCTTGCGAGTCCGAGAGCGGGGCGTGGCGAGCGAGGTATGGATGCAGCACGGCGAAGGTGAGCCCTTGCCCGTCTCCTGGGGCGAACCGCCGGCAGAGGATGAGCCCGGCACGGCGTTAGGCATGCAGGTAGGAGAAGAGTGGTGCTGAGAACCTTTGGTGTCCAGCATGACGGTGACCTCGCAGCCTGTGATTCCCACGCCCGCCAGCTCCTTCTCGAAGCGCACCACGCATAGCTCCGACTTGTCAGGCCCACCTCCCACCACCACACCCCCTGTCAGCCCCCCCACCTTGGTCCGCGTTGCTCCGGCCCGCCGGTAGTCCTCATAACCCCGGGAGCCCCACAAGTCCTTGCAAGGATCAAGACTGTGCAGGTCGCCTTCCTCCAGCAAGGATATGGTAGGGGACAGAGGTGACAGGGGAGAGGAGGCTGGGGGTGCCAGTGGAGGGGTGGGGGGAGCAGGTGGAGGGGGAGGAGGGGCCGGAGGATTCAACACAGCCGTCACTTGAGAGAGCTGGTGCTGGGCAGGCCGCGTGTGGACCTGGACAAAAGCAGATGACAGAAGAACATATCATGACAAAGGACAAAGGTCCACACAGGTCAAGTCTTTAATAGCTGCAGCTACCATTAAACCTGATCAGGACAGGTGAGGGGGGCATTACCTGGGCAGGGGTCTGAGTAGTGACAGCATGCCCCGCCCCGTACCCAAACTCTTCTGCTGCAGAGCGCACAAAGCAGGTGGAGGAGGATTCGCTGGTCACTATGGTGATGGGCTTGGGCAACATCTCCTTCCTGCTGTTGGAGGACGACTCACTGCCTGTGTGAGACTGTGACAGACTGCAAGTCATCAAACATGCAGAACCGGCTAGTGCTCATGCTAACAAGGTACCCTCACATAACAGACTAACCACAGAAATGCTAATATTAGCGCAGTGCTGATAGACTAAGACTTAGTCTAAATACTGTAGCTGTACTACACCTATACACCGATCAGCCATAACATTAGCACCACTGACAGGCGAAGTGAAGAACACTGCTGATCTTCATCTACAGTGTCTCCTGTCTGTCAGGGGGTGGATCTATTGGGCAGTGAGTGAACAGTCAGGTCTTGAAGGTGATGAAGGTGATGAAGCAGAAAACATGGACAAGCGTAAGAATCTGAATTTTGACAAGAACCAAACTGTGATATTCTAGACAATGACTGGGTCAGAACATCTCCAAAACATCAACAAGCAGGTCTTGTGATTTTTTTTTAAATATGTAAAATGCTGAACCGGTGTCAAGGTCATGGCTTGATCCCCCAAGCTCCCTGATCATGAGGACTGTAAGACTAAGGATCTGCTGCTAACGTTAGTCTTTTTATACCACAGGACACCTTCAGAGGTCTTGTGAAGTCCATACCTCTGGTCTGGTGTGGCAGCACAAGGGTGACCTACTCAGTCGCAGGCAGGTGGTACTACTGTTATGGCTGATCGATGTATGTTGTACATATGTTGTACATACAGTTCAAATAAATCACTGAAAGCCCAACACTGCCATGTTGGAAGAGAGTGTAAATGTCCGACCACATAAAGAAATGACTAACACATGAAGTGGCTGCTGGCGGATGACAGACAGATGTTTGGATTTCCCAGTGTGCCCTGTTGGATCAGCTGTGAGAAAGGGAAAGCTGCCACACCCAGACACTGCCTAGACACTGCCTAGACAGGGCCATCCCTCAAAACTCAGCATCAGAGAGGAGAAGGGGACTTGTGAGATAAGCTACAGAGTTTAGTGGCTGAGACTGGAGTAAAGGTTCACTGGTCATCAATATCAACAGCTCTGAATACAACTGACCAACTCTGTGGGAATGAATGCATAGCTCACAGTGCAGGAGGCTACAGTACGACCTGCATCAGTGATAACAAAGACACCTGGAGCAAATCTGCCAGGAAAAACAGTTGAAAGCCTCCTAACCTCCTAACCTAAGTCACTACATCTGTTAAGTCAGCTGGTGAAATTTCCTCCCTCCTAGATCTTCCTCCATCAGCTGTGAGTGGTGTTATTATTGAACAGTGGAAGAGTTTAGGAGGAACAGCTCACAGAGAGCAGCTCAGCCACCGAGTGTCTGTCAGACCACGTAAAGTTACAGAGCGGGGTCAGGGCCGAGTGCTGAGCTCAGAGCAAAGTGCAGAAAAGCCTCCAACTGCTGCTGCTGGTAGAGCTGCAGAGGAGGACCAGCTCCTTATTAATGACTATGGGTTTAGAATGGGATGGTAGAAAAGCTCCTGTAGGTCAATGTGTCCCAGTACTTTTGTCCATTTATATTTATTTACTTATAATTGTTGTAATAAATAGAATGAATACAATTCTAATTCTAAATATTTTGATATTAACATTATCCAAAAATCTTTAAATTCAGAGTAATGTTAAGCTACAGTTCTGGTAATGATGGACAGAAATCATTAGACAATCACAGAATTAAAAGCAGGTCGTCTATTTCTGAATCATGAAGATGATAAATGGAGAAAAGCAGAGGGAGCGAGTCAGATCTTGGTGTTTGCCCTGGAATGGACGCCTGGGTTAGATGATATATTTGTGAAAGAAATGATGAGGTGATGAAAAAGACTCACTGCTTGACCATCATCTTCAGTGTCTCCCTCTTCTGGCGTGGAGGAAGAAGGCGAGTCAGATCCTTCAAGACAGAATTGATGGAGAAATAAGAAGAAAATCTGATTTTCTCTTGTGAAAAACTGTGTCTAAATAAAATACACATCTTCAGTCCTGTATAAGAACTGTATGCATGTAAAACACCCATATGATGAACTACCTCAGTTCAATTCTAAGACACAACCAGAGTATGAGTCCTTAATTGTATCCTATCTTATGGCTCCAGGCTCCTGCAGTACCTCTGTCCAGCTTGTCAAGGACACTTTGGAGGCCCTTCTCAAACGAGATGGCATCAGCTGGACTCTGGAAGGTCAGGCCAAACTTTCTCTCCTCCACACGCCAGTGATGGAAGATGGGGTTCACCTTGTTGTAGACCAAACCCTTCTGAACGGTGCATTCGAGCACGGGCTGCATAGAGAGACATGGGTAAGTCTGGGTCCATGAATTGGGTGGGGTGGGGGTCAAGGGGGTTGTAAGGGGGGCCGGAAGCATGGCACCACAGATCCTCCAAAGCTGCCGGCTCAGAGAGGGCACAGGTCAGCGCCCTTAGCAGGGTTTCGAGGAAATGGCGGGACGGTCAGAGACAGGCATGAACACACACGCACACACTCACTGCTCGATCGCGCAGTCGCTCTCCTCGTATGACGTACTCCCTCCGTCCTCGGCCTTCGGAGCTCCGCCCCTTGCAGATGATAACGTGACTGAGGCCACCCCCTCCAAGGGGCACCCAGCCGCCGCTAGAGTCGTCACGTGTCATCACCACTGCTCGGACACGCACACTGTGGGGAGATACATGGTGTGAGCGCACAGTCTGATTGATCATGAAAAACACAAACACACACTTGGCCTTCTGCATAAGCTTCATTCTAAAGTGTGTTATGGTATGACACATACCCTGTGTTGACAAAAGTATTGGGACACCTGTCTCTACTGTCCAGGGAAAAAACTTTCTACTAGATTTTGGAGGAGCATTGTTATTCAGCAACAGCAGTATTAGTGAGTTAGTGAGGTCAGGATGTTGGAGGATGATCACCACTCCACATCATCATCCCCACCTCATCCCAAAAGTACTGGATGGAGCTCCACCTCCATCATTCCAGAGAACACAGTTCTTCCACTGCTACACAGCTCCTCAATGCTGGGGGGCTTTATACCCCTCTAGCCTACGCCTGGCATTAGGCAGCATGGAGCCAATAGGGTCATGATATTAATCTGCTCCAGAGAGTCCTATTCTATTGGAAGTATGGTAGCAATAGGTGCAACTTTGCAATGCATTAATTAGAAGAGGTGTCCATAAATATCTGGACATTTTGTGGATTATTTAATGGTGCCACTACAGGTTCCTTTTTCGTCCATTCCAAACTTATCAGATGTCAGAAAAAATACAAATTGACTCAGTGTATCAGGAAGACAAGCCACAACACACACACACCTTTATGCACCCACCTCTAAACACACATTCACTCACATGTACACTGTTAAATGCACCTTCCTTTAGAACTGAAGTGTAATCCATCAGAAAGTGGGGAAATAATCTAATTGTGATTTTTCTGTAATGGCTTATTTAATTATGTAAATTCCAATCCTGTATTAATGGATCACATATCTATCAAATTTATGTATATACCTACTTCTACATGCAGAGATTAAGTAATAGTTATGTCTCCTTGTCACACTCAGCATATGCATGATTAGGGGCTTCTGACTGGTCATCAGCTGGAAGTTCAGGATGCTCATTTGTACTTTTTGTTTTTTTTTCTTGTCAAAAAAAGAAAGTCTATTGGCTAATTTAAATTGCAGTTCTTGTGATTACAATTATTGCATCCATTCATATTGCAATTTTAAGCGAAGTGTGTTATGTATTATTTAAAACAGACATAAGCTCAGATGTGTTGTAGTGTTGTGTTTTAGAGGGGTTCTCTCACTCTCATGGGTCTTTACAAAAATGTGCAAACCGGTGCAAAATACCTGGAGACACTGCATCCTAAACCTAAAGCTCCGTTCACATTACCAGGGTGAAGTGACTCAAATCTGGCGTGGGCTAGAGGGGTATAAAGCCCCCCAGCATTGAGCTGTGGAGCAGTGGAAGAGCTGTGTTCTCTGGAATGATGGTGGAGGAGCTCTTGGGGTGAGGTGGGAATGATTAGGGGGATGATTAGGTGGGGTGGTGATCATCATCCAACATCCTGACCTCACTATCACGCTTTACATTGAATGCAATCAAATCCTCACAGCAATGCTCCTCCAGAATCTAGAAGAATGTCTTTTTCTCTGGACAGTAGAGACAGTTACTCCAACAAAAACAGGATCAGCTCATTATTACCCTTAATTTCAGAAGAAACAGTGAATGAGCAGGTGTCCCAATACTTTTGTCTATGTAGTGTATAATGTTCTGTACAGTCACAATTTCTACATTTGCTAAACGTTTGTGTATTTGGAATTGGGATTGATTTGTATTATCAATACCTAAATCATCCCACAATTCCCATATTGGTGCATCTCATACTAACATTTATTAAATGTAGGAACTGGGACTGCATACACATGGATTAGCTTTATGGAGAAGCATGGTGGACATTTCTTATTATCCCTGGCTACAGCATTTAAAAAAACTGGTCACTAAGTATGTAGTTAGTGGCCTTCCATCTCCTTTCCCTTCAAACAAACAACTACAGTTAAAATTTTGCACATTCACAGATATCCATCCACAATAATAACTACGTTCCCCTCCTGCTCCAGATCCACCAGAGTCTTTCGGTCAGACACTGACTGTATCAAATCAGGCCCAGTGAGTGGTTCAGTGGACTAAGGTCCAGTGGACTTGATCCGAGGATCGCTGGTTTAAATCTAAGATCATTCTGCTTGCCATTAGCTTCCAGAGTCAGAGGGAGCACAACTGCTCACTCACTGTCACCTGTAGTATCGGAGCTGGAGCTGAGCGTGCTGGCTACCTAGCTGTCTTAACCCTCCCAGTGTTTGGGGCATTGCTAGTGATAGTGCGGGTTCACATGAACAGGGATTGAGTAATGGTCTTCCATATTGGGTAGAAAATGGAATAAATTCAGAATTCTAATTCAAAATCAGATCTGATCCACACAGAACTCCAGAACTGGACTGGACTAAATGATTGGCTCCTTGTCAGAACTGTGGGAGAGAAGTGGGGGTCAGTGGTGTGGTGCTTCTTTACTCTGTATGAGTGGAGAGTAACAGGTGCTGCAGTATAGAAATCCCTCCTTCCACCAGTTTAATGGAGGAAAGCTGCCTCAGTCTGTGTGTCTGTGTACCGCACTGAGCATGGAGGAAAGAGAGGAGAGCAGAGAACTGTCCGAGAACTGTCTGAGATCCACAACTGTGGGAAAGTATGGACCCTCTCGAAGCTACAAGTCCATCTCCAGAGGTCTTAATGTTCCTGTGTCCACTGTGAGCGACGTCAATAAGACGTTTACAGACCAAAGCTAACCTCTTTGGACGTGGACGGAGGAGAGGAACTGATGGAAGATTAAAGCCAAGGATTGTTGGAATGGTGGCAAAAGAACCTCCGTCAGCTTCCAGAATCAAGCTGCCCTGCAGTCAGTGTGAGGAGAATGTCATCTGGGAGAATGTCCAGCGGACAGCTGAGACCTAAATAGATCATTGTACATCATTGTACCATTTACAGAAAGTGAAGTGAGGCCTTCAAAGAAAAGAACACGGTCACTATGGTCAAACATGGAGAAGGAACATAATATAGGGCCCAGTGTTTGAAGGTCTTCCAGCAGGATATGACCCAATGCATACTCCAAAAAGCACACAGAATCGGTCTCAAGTGACCAACAATGAGCCAAGATCTAAATCCTATAGAACATCACGAAGAGATCCTAAAGCAGCATTTGGGAGAAGGCATCCTTCAAATGTGAGACCCCGTTTACACCTGGTCTCTTCTTGAGTCTTGAGTATCAGGATTTTATCTGGATTAGGCCAAACCACATAAAACAGCAGGGGTAAACTCAACCAGATACTAATCCCATCACTCAGACCAGTCCAGGAGGAGGTCTGAGACTCATCTCAGCCACGGTACAGCAGCGGAAACACACTCACCTCTCCAAGACACATTCCACAACCCAAAACCCCTCCCAGTAAAACCCAAAACCCCTCCCAGTACTACCAGAATTCCTCCCTGTACAACAAGCTCCTCCCAGTACAATCAAAACTCCTCCCAGTACAACCCAAACACTGGTATTAATTGCTGTGTAATGAGCAGATTGGCATATTCCATCCCACACAGCAACAGGATTTCAGTCTGACTAACCAGAGACGCACTTGACTACCCAGTGTAAACACATGGGGCTAAAATCTCATCTGGGTATCATCCAGATACCAGTCCCATGAAGTGAGCAGGTGTGAGTCTGAGAGACCTGGAGCAGGTGGTAAACAAAGAGTGGTCCGGAATTCCAGCAAAGAGGTGTAAGAACCTCATTCACGGATACAGGAAGGGACTGATTTCAGCTATTATTTCTAAAAGATGTGCTTCCAAATGTTATTGTTATTAAATAAGTTGAGGGTGTCAATCATTTTGTCCAGTCAATTTCTGGAGTTCGGTGTGGGATGATCAGATCTGATCGTTTTCTGTTTATTTGTGTTGTTCCAAAGCAAAGAAAATAAATAATAATAAATAAGTGCGAATATCAAAGCGGTTCTGCAACAATCTGGGAAGTGCATCTTCTGAAAGAAGTGCAGGGGTGCCAATACTTTGGCCATGACTGTAGCTCAATGGTCTTCAGCACTACTGATAATAAACCTGTAGATGGAGGCGAGTCTGGATGATCAGCTGCATAAAAACTAAAAACCTTCGATCTGGCAGAATTTGGATTGATACCGCGTTCCGTCATCGACTGGTTTTACTGGTATAAATAACACCTGACTGGTTTTTGGTGTTGAAGTACACTCCTAGGAAAAGAGAACCCTTTTCAGTGCAATATAGAACCATTTTAAAGGTTCTATATAACACAACGTCTACACACGTTTTACTTGTATATGAAGAAACATTTAACCAGGCAAAGAACCACTGAACTGTCATGGTTCCACATAGAACCACTGCCTTTACAGAAGAGGAACCCATTTTAGCAGTGTAGTTAGTGTAAAGCATCATCCAGAGACTCATACTAAAGGTCAACCTCCCTATTAATACTAGTAATATAGTTTGATTTCAGGAGGAGGTGTCTACAAACTTTTGGACAAATGGTGGACTAACAGCAGGTGTGTGTCTGTGTGTATGGGGGTTATTTTGATGAAACCGCCCTGAACCTTCAACTAAACTAGATTTATGTATCTTCACCATTTATCTCCAAATAAGTGAAATGGACAAAAGTATTGGGACACCTGCTCATTCACTGTTGGTTCTGAAATCAAGGGTATTAAAGAGCTGATCCTGCTTCTGTTGGAGTAACTGTCTCTACTGTCCAGAGAAGAAGACTTTCTACTAGATTCTGGAGTGTTAGTAAGGTCAGGTTGGATGATGATCACCACCCCAACTCATCATCCCCAATTCATCCCAAAAGTACTGGATGGAGCTCCACCACCATCATTCCAGAGAACACAGCTCCTCCACTGCTCCACAGCTTCTCAATGCTGGGGGGCTTCATACCCCTCTAGCCCACGCCTGGCATTATTAGGCAGCATGGAGCCAATAGCTTCATCCATGTTTGTATCTATGTCAGCGATTTATCAGAAGGGGTGTCCACAAACATTTGGACATATAGTGTATTTCATCACTCTGCTTGTGCAGCAGTCCAGCACCACCTAAACAATAAACACATCCATAACCAAATAAGCCTCAAA
The DNA here is from genome assembly GCF_030463535.1 of Salminus brasiliensis. NCBI lineage: Eukaryota > Metazoa > Chordata > Actinopteri > Characiformes > Bryconidae > Salminus > Salminus brasiliensis. The sequence goes on from NC_132890.1 coordinate 38,230,573, forward strand.
TCTAATCACCAGTTTAAAGCCAATCATCATTTTAAAAGCAATCAGGAATCGATACTGATATTGATTGATTTCCAATATCCCTATACTATAATAACGCTGTGAACACTGTCCGCCCTGCACACCGTTCCCCTCTGCTCCAGTGAAGGTGAGCAGGCGCGTGTCTGCTGCTGACCGATCGTCCGAGCGCTCGTGTCGGTTCCGCCATCAGCTTCCCCGGTGCTGAGGCACGATTATATCAATGACAGGAAGCGGCGCGGGGCTTTAATGGACGGTCACGTGGCCGAGGTAAACGTAATCTCGCGGACTAACTGGTGTCCAGCTGCCGTGGCGTTTTTACGGGGAGATTAAGTGAAGGGCAAGAGGGAAAGGGGGTGTTGGGGGGTCGTGGGGACGGCAGGAGGGTGGTGGAGATGGGAAATCCAGTAAAAATCCGCCCCAGATTTTGCTACAACTGCAGGTTAGCTTAGCCGTAGTCCGGAATGTGGAAATCCACTCCGGGATTTCGCTCCAACTGCCAGGGTTAGAGTAGCTGCAGCAGAGCTGTCCTGGCAGTTGGAGCGAAATCCCGGAGTGGATTTCCACATTCCGGACCTGAATTGACCATTTCTCAGGGTTGTAATGGTGGTGGTGATGGTGGTGTACATAGGGGAGAAGGGGTGTAAGCTGCTGAGAGCGCTCCTCTCCCAGATATCCCAGCGAGGTGTCTATCCGAGCCACGGAGCTCCAACGATGGAGGAGCCGGACTGCACCTCCTCCTTCTCCGCGTCCTCCTGTGCTAGCGGACTGTGATACATACATACATAGCTAGCGTCCTCACCCTCTCTCTCTCACTCTCTCTCACTCTCTCTCACTCTCTCTCACTCTACCTCCACCTCACTCTCTCTCCCCGCCCGCCTCTCATCACAGCGCGCGCTCACATCCGCACTCGCCGCTTGTTTTATGAATGAAATTCAATAAGAAAGTGTCCGACTCAAACACACGGGTGCTCTGTGTCCGCGAGGCCACACACACACACACACACACACACACACACACACACCTATATATACATATATATATATATAGGGAGAGAGAGAAAGTAGCGAGACCGTGTGAGGAAGAGAAAAGAGATGAGTGGGTGCAAGGAGGGAGCGAGGGAGCGAGGGAGGGAGCGAGGGAGCGAGGGAGGGAGCGAGGGAGGGAGGGAGGGAGCGAGGGAGGGAGCGAGGGAGGGAGGGGAGCGCCATGAGAAAAGGAAGAAGAGGAGGGGGTGAGGAAGAGAGGGTGAGGGAGGAAAAAAAATCACATTTCATTCATAAAGTTAGGCTTTAAAAATCATAATGAAACTCGAGACGCGTTGATAAAAAAAACAAAAAAAAAAACAACCCCCCAAAAAATCTCGCGCGCCTCTCCTACGCATTTTTGCATTAGCCTCGCGCAGCAAACGGGTCGGTAACGGCGACGGTGAGCGATTAAAAAACAACAACAAAAAATAAATAACAGCGTATTTTGGTTCAATTTGACCCCCCCCCCCCCCCCCCCCCCCCATTCACATTCCCTGACATATTCGCTCGAGACGGCTCCGTTTCTCTCTGCGTATTCGGAACGCAGCCTTTAAACGCACATATACACCTACACACACACACACACACACACACACACACACACACACACTGACACAGCCTCTTCGTCTTTGATACGGCATTGATGAAGATCCGCGCGCGAGCTGCGCTGGTGTCGGATCAGTCTGATGGTGGTTCCGCTCCGTGTCCTTCTCGGGCAGGCGGGCAGGCGGAGCGGGTGGAGCGGGTGGAGCGGGCGGAGCGGGCTGCACACTGTTGATAGCTAACAGCTCGTAATGGTGCTTTTCTACAGCAGCTAGTGGATCAGTTGTAGGAGCCTTCGGTGCTCGCCTGCAGTCCTACAGTCAGTCCGTCCATTAGAGGCAGCGCACGACCCCCTTCCACAGCCTGACCACCCAAACACACACACTCACTCACACACACTCACACACACTCACACACTCTCACACACTCACTCACACACACTCACACACACACACACACACACACATATGAAGCAAACGTAAGGACTTACTCGCCCTCCATGGCTCGGTGCTGCTGGCCGCTCGGAGCTGGCTGCCCCCCGGTCTCCAGGCTTCTTTTTTTATATTTCCCTTCTCGCCAGAACACACACACACACACACACACACACACACACACACGCACGCACGCACGCACGCACGCACACGCACGCGCGCGCGCGCGCTCGCTCACTCACTCAAACACACACATACGTATACACACACATGCGCGCGCGCGCGCGCACCCCCGCACACACACACTCACACACACACACACACTCTCTCTCTCTCCCACTCTCACTGTCTGTGTGAGTCGCGCGCTCCGCTCGCTGCTCTCATTGTCTTGTCTTTCTTCCCGTCCAGCTTTCTGGCGAGTCGCTGTATCATCAGGATGGGCTCGAGGTTGCAGCGGCCATTTTCCGCTGGCAGCAGCGGCAGCAGCATCCTCCCTCCCTCCCTCCCTCCCTCACAGCCCCCCACCCCGCCCCCCACCTCCTCCCTCCTCCCTCTCTCTCTCTCTCAATCACTTCCTCCTCGCTTTTCTTCCCCACTTCCTTACTCCACCTGCCGCGCTCCCTTCAGCCCCGCGCGCTCGGGCTCGCCTCGCCTCGCGCTTCTGATAATCCCATCATCCAACCGGGCGGATTAGAGACCGGGCGCGTCTCCGCTCCAGCCGCGAGGAACGCTGGCAGTGGGCAGGGCTTTCACCGTTCGTGAGGAAACGCTGGACACACACACACACACACACACACACACACACACACGCACACAGGTTCTAGGTAAAGATGCGAACCATTCCAGTGTGAGTACAGGCAGAGAAGGCCCGCCGCCTATAGAGCGCCTATAGAGCCGCGCGGAGGGGCCGTTCAGCACCCCGGACAGCTCCAGTGGCGGGTTGCCGGTTTGCTGCCTCCTCCATTCATCTCCGCTCCCCATTCATGTTCACTGCGAGTCACAGCGAACAGCCTGCCATTGATAAACAGCCGCCGCACAGCACAGCGGCCCCCACACTGAACAACACACCTGGTGATTAGCCTGGACACGAGTTTTCACCACTTTATTATTTTAAAAGAGAGAATATTTGACATTTGATATTGTATTCCATCAGCCGCGACCACAGGCCTGTGTAATATATCTAACACTACTGGATCAGAACCTTTACAGAAGCCTCTAAAACTGTCCAAGCATATGTATTTATTTATCACCAGAAATGGTTACGAGTCAAAACAAAAAAGCCTTTTCAGTAATATACACCAGTCAGCCATAACATTAATACCACCTGCCTCCACAACAGAGCTGACCCGTCGAGGCATGGCATTAGCAACAGATCCCGTGGCCACGTCCTGAGCTGGGACCTCCAGGAGCATCACACTGGCCTGTATTGCAGTTCTTTTGGTAGCTAGGTACTGACCACTGCGTACCGGGAACACCCCACCAGACCTGACTAGCTAGCTACTGTTTTGGAGATGTTCTGACCCAGTCGTCGAGCACATCACAGTTTATTTTTTCATCGCCATCAAAACTGACTGGTTAATAAACCCACCCAGCCACTGCAGATGATCTACATGTGGAGGGTAATCAGTGTGTTTCACCTCACCTGTCAGGTGTAATGTTAAGGCTGATCGAGGTGTAGTTCATAAACACCTTAACACACAGGTTATAATGAGATATATAGCTACTGGGTTATAATGAGATATATAGCTACTGGGTTATAATGAGATATATAGCTACTGGGTTATAATGGGATATATAGCTACTGGGTTATAATGAGATATATAGCTACTGGGTTATAATGAGATATATAGCTACTGGGTTATAATGAGATATATAGGTACTGGGTTATAATGAGATATATAGGTACTGGGTTATAATGAGATATACAGGTACTGGGTTATAATGAGATATATAGGTACTGGGTTATAATGAGATATACAGGTACTGGGTTATAATGAGATATATAGGTACTGGGTTATAATGAGATATATAGCTACTGGGTTATAATGAGATATATAGGTACTGGGTTATAATGAGATATACAGGTACTGGGTTATAATGAGATATATAGGTACTGGGTTATAATGAGATATATAGCTAATGGGTTATAATGAGATATATAGGTACTGGGTTATAATGGGGTATATAGGTACTGGGTTATAATGAGATATATAGGTACTGGGTTATAATGAGATATATAGCTACTGGGTTATAATGAGATATATAGGTACTGGGTTATAATGAGATATATAGGTACTGGGTTATAATGAGATATACAGGTACTGGGTTATAATGAGATATATAGGTACTGGGTTATAATGGGGTATATAGCTACTGGGTTATAATGAGATATATAGCTACTGGGTTATAATGAGATATATAGCTACTGGGTTATAATGAGATATATAGGTACTGGGTTATAATGAGATATATAGCTACTGGGTTATAATGAGATATATAGCTACTGGGTTATAATGAGATATATAGCTACTGGGTTATAATGAGATATATAGCTACTGGGTTATAATGAGATATATAGCTACTGGGTTATAATGAGATATATAGGTACTGGGTTATAATGAGATATACAGGTACTGGGTTATAATGAGATATATAGGTACTGGGTTATAATGGGGTATATAGCTACTGGGTTATAATGAGATATATAGCTACTGGGTTATAATGAGATATATAGCTACTGGGTTATAATGGGGTATATAGCTACTGGGTTATAATGAGATATATAGCTACTGGGTTATAATGAGATATATAGCTACTGGGTTATAATGAGATATATAGCTACTGGGTTATAATGAGATATATAGCTACTGGGTTATAATGAGATATATAGCTACTGGGTTATAATGAGATATATAGCTACTGGGTTATAATGAGATATATAGCTACTGGGTTATAATAGGATATATAGCTACTGGGTTATAATGAGATATATAGGTACTGGGTTATAATGAGATATATAGCTACTGGGTTATAATGAGATATATAGCTACTGGGTTATAATGGGGTATATAGGTACTGGGTTATAATGAGATATATAGCTACTGGGTTATAATGGGATATATAGCTACTGGGTTATAATGAGATATATAGCTACTGGGTTATAATGAGATATATAGCTACTGGGTTATAATGAGATATATAGGTACTGGGTTATAATGAGATATATAGCTACTGGGTTATAATGAGATATATAGCTACTGGGTTATAATGAGATATATAGGTACTGGGTTATAATGGGATATATAGCTACTGGGTTATAATGAGATATATAGGTACTGGGTTATAATGAGATATATAGCTAATGGGTTATAATGAGATATATAGGTACTGGGTTATAATGAGATATATAGCTACTGGGTTATAATGAGATATATAGGTACTGGGTTATAATGAGATATATAGCTACTGGGTTATAATGAGATATATAGCTACTGGGTTATAATGAGATATATAGCTACTAGGTTATAATGGGATATATAGCTACTGGGTTATAATGAGATATATAGGTACTGGGTTATAATGAGATATATAGCTACTGGGTTATAATGAGATATATAGCTACTGGGTTATAATGAGATATATAGCTACTGGGTTATAATGAGATATATAGCTACTGGGTTATAATGAGATATATAGGTACTGGGTTATAATGAGATATATAGCTACTGGGTTATAATGAAATATATAGCTACTGGGTTATAATGAGGTATATAGCTAATGGGATATATAGCTACTGGGTTATAATGAGATATATAGCTACTGGGTTATAATGAGATATATAGCTACTGGGTTATAATGAGATATATAGCTACTGGGTTATAATGAGATATATAGCTACTGGGTTATAATGAGATATATAGGTACTGGGTTATAATGAGATATATAGCTACTGGGTTATAATGAGATATATAGCTACTGGGTTATAATGAGGTATATAGCTAATGGGATATATAGCTACTGGGTTATAATGAGATATATAGCTACTGGGTTATAATGAGATATATAGGTACTGGGTTATAATGGGGTATATAGGTACTGGGTTATAATGGGGTATATAGGTACTGGGTTATAATGGGGTATATAGCTACTGGGTTATAATGAGATATATAGCTACTGGGTTATAATGAGATATATAGCTACTGGGTTATAATGGGGTATATAGGTACTGGGTTATAATGGGGTATATAGGTACTGGGTTATAATGGGGTATATAGGTACTGGGTTATAATGAGATATATAGCTACTGGGTTATAATGAGATATATAGGTACTGGGTTATAATGAGGTATATAGCTAATGGGTTATAATGAGATATATAGGTACTGGGTTATAATGGGGTATATAGGTACTGGGTTATAATGGGGTATATAGCTACTGGGTTATAATGAGATATATAGCTACTGGGTTATAATGAGATATATAGCTACTGGGTTATAATGAGATATATAGCTACTGGGTTATAATGAGATATATAGCTACTGGGTTATAATAGGATATATAGCTACTGGGTTATAATGAGATATATAGCTACTGGGTTATAATGAGATATATAGGTACTGGGTTATAATGGGGTATATAGCTAATGGGTTATAATGAGATATATAGGTACTGGGTTATAATGAGATATATAGGTACTGGGTTATAATGAGGTATATAGCTAATGGGTTATAATGAGATATATAGGTACTGGGTTATAATGGGGTATATAGGTACTGGGTTATAATGGGGTATATAGGTACTGGGTTATAATGGGGTATATAGGTACTGGGTTATAATGAGATATATAGCTACTGGGTTATAATGAGATATATAGGTACTGGGTTATAATGGGGTATATAGGTACTGGGTTATAATGGGGTATATAGCTACTGGGTTATAATGAGATATATAGCTACTGGGTTATAATGGGGTATATAGGTACTGGGTTATAATGGGGTATATAGGTACTGGGTTATAATGGGGTATATAGGTACTGGGTTATAATGGGGTATATAGCTACTGGGTTATAATGAGATATATAGCTACTGGGTTATAATGGGGTATATAGGTACTGGGTTATAATGGGGTATATAGGTACTGGGTTATAATGGGGTATATAGGTACTGGGTTATAATGGGGTATATAGGTACTGGGTTATAATGGGGTATATAGGTACTGGGTTATAATGAGATATATAGGTACTGGGTTATAATGGGGTATATAGGTACTGGGTTATAATGGGGTATATAGCTACTGGGTTATAATGAGATATATAGCTACTGGGTTATAATGAGATATATAGGTACTGGGTTATAATGGGGTATATAGGTACTGGGTTATAATGAGATATATAGGTACTGGGTTATAATGAGATATATAGCTACTGGGTTATAATGAGATATATAGGTACTGGGTTATAATGAGATATATAGGTACTGGGTTATAATGAGATATACAGGTACTGGGTTATAATGAGATATATAGGTACTGGGTTATAATGGGGTATATAGCTACTGGGTTATAATGAGATATATAGCTACTGGGTTATAATGAGATATATAGGTACTGGGTTATAATGGGGTATATAGGTACTGGGTTATAATGAGATATATAGCTACTGGGTTATAATGAGATATATAGGTACTGGGTTATAATGGGGTATATAGGTACTGGGTTATAATGAGATATATAGGTACTGGGTTATAATGAGATATATAGCTACTGGGTTATAATGGGATATATAGCTACTGGGTTATAATGAGATATATAGGTACTGGGTTATAATGGGGTATATAGCTACTGGGTTATAATGAGATATATAGGTACTGGGTTATAATGGGGTATATAGGTACTGGGTTATAATGAGATATATAGGTACTGGGTTATAATGGGGTAAGCTGGCAGCAGTGTAGTCATTATAACCGGTAACTCTGCTGACAGGAGGTGTTTTTATTCGAATTTCCGCGGCTAATAAACAACGAGCTCATCCCACCATCAGCGAAAAACACCCTGCGTCTAGTAAAATGTAAAAATGTCGAGTTAAATATTTATTTATATATATAAGTGAGTTCTTCTGCGAGGTGAGGTGAGTGCTGCTACCCGCTTACAATTACCGCCAGTTAGCTAAGTAGCTAGCATTAGCCTTAGCATTAGCCATTAGCTATGCTAAACTGAGCTTGCGAGGTTAGCTATGTGTATTATAAGTTTTTTAAACATCAAAATAATTAAAAATAAATATTTTTCACTTCATTATTGTTGTTTTAGCTTTATAATAATGGTCTGAAATAAAAAAATACGTTACAAATCAGAACACTAGCTAGCTCGCCAGCTATGTGTCCAAATATTTATGGACACCCCTTCTAATGAACGCATTCAGCTACTTTCAGCTGCACCCATTGCTGCTGACACTGATGCACACACACACACACACACACACACACACAGCTTGTCTAGTCCCTGTAGATAAGTACTGCCAATAGAATAGGACCCTCTGGAGCGTCTACCCACCGTGAGACCTTTAAAACCAGGTCTGGCCTCAGCAACACCAGTTCATATTAGATTTAGTTAGATTTAGGTTAAAACTACTGTAAGTGTATCAAAATCAACAAAATACAGCAGCAATGCTATGTGTTTGTAAACTACTTTAGTTTTAAACTTAAAATAATAAAAATACTCTTCCAAGAGAGCATGAAATCAAACCATCTGCCAGCCCATATTTCTGTATATCCCTCACCAGTAATCTGACTAACCATACATACCATAAATCTGACATTTGCATTTGCAACCGGTCAACAGATAAACTACGCTGACCTGTTTTTATGATATTGTGTTGTGCAATACATATTTTTAATGAATCATTTGTTTGTTAAGTATACATGTATAATAATATAGTGAGTAGTTCGGTGTACAAGCTTATACTAGCTCAACTCCCTTACCTCCCTGTCAGTGCTTCAATCTCAGCATCCAATCTCATTCTGACTAGCAAAACAATGGAGTTTATGACAGTAAGGCACAGAACGCATGCATTTAACAAGTTACAGCATCTCACAGCAGTATTAAATAATACTAGATGTACAACAACTTAATTGTTGTTTCCTGTGCAGCTCTGACACACTTTATATTCTGAAAGTAGATTCCATATGTTAACGGTGAGGGCTGCTACTCAGGTCACATAGTTAGCTAGACGGTTCTGTAAATGGGTCCAATATTTATCCTCTCTGTTCAGTACATGGAGGAGCTGAGCTGTAGAGGAACGTACATGAGCTGCACTTCTACTGTTGGAGCGTCCACTTACCGGACAGACTGGGAGTCCAGGGGGAAATCTGCTAATCTGCTTCTGCACTGGAAGCTCAGTGAAGACGGTCTGAGACACTGCGGCTCAGTCTGGGAAAAGGGGGCGGGTCTACCAAATAAGTAGGCGAGTCTGGCTCCGCCTCTGGTCTCTAATACTGAAACTACCTAACTTAAATACCATTTATCATGTAGTTTATATTATTTAAATATCTACTGCACGTCACTGGTGTATATACAGAGATATGTGGTTCCAAATTTAGTTCTATAACTTGAGTCATAAGGGAATTTACAGTGATCCATTCAGAATATGACATTTCTGCTGGGTTGATTGCTAACAGCGGTTTGTGTTTTGTTTATATTTAGGGCAGAGTTGCAGCGGTAGGATGGGCAGTTCTCAGTCTGAGCACAAGCAGCAGAGGAAAAGTTTACCAGGGAGGGAGAATGGAGAGCAGGGGAGACAGGAGATGGCAGAGACAAAGACAGACACTGAGAGTAAAACCGTAAGGTTAAGATCTTCTCTCCTTTTTAAATCCACGGGCATCCCTGAGTTTTCACCTGTTGTGGACCAGTCTACATTTGGCCCCTTACAACCAGCCAAGTCATCAGTGTGCAGTCCTGTCAAAAACAGTGTGCTCCCACAGCCTCTCTGTGCTGCAGCATCAATTTCTAATATCTTAAAGACCTGCCACCCGCAACTGTTCAGTGTTCCCTCAGAAGAAGTCTGTGAGCATACTGGAAGCAATAACAAGCCAAGATCTTCACACCAAACCTCAGCATCTGTTGCTTCCTCTTCGTTTACAACTTCACTTCTGAAGAGTCCTCCTAATGCAAGCCCACAGTCTGTGTACAGACCACCTACACCTCCCCTTTTGTCTTTGTGCAAGAAAACCTCAGCTGCACCAAAGGAAGCATATCAGAAGCCTGCCCTGTCTGGGACAGTTCAGCTGTTGGAAAACACAGAGCACACCCCAAAAGAGACCAAGACCCCGTTGAAAGGAACAGCAACTCGAGATTCTGTGAATGCGCACCAGTTGCCCCTCAACAGCCCTACTCAAACTGACTCCAGGTGGGTGGTTTTCTGTGTGAATTCAGAGGTCTGTAGTTTTGGCAGCAGAGTGAAATACGTTTGCAGTGGTGTACCGGTTTTAGGTATAGCATGGTATAAAAATTGATGGTTATCATACCATGTACATTTGCTTTTTAATTATTAAGTATCAGTCAATAATAAAAATACAGAGGAGAACAACAACAACAAGAGGAAGAATAATGCAATACTGTGAATTGTGATCATTTCCGCAATGGTTATCATACTGTGTCTCATGCCATCGCTACCCTTTTCTTTATCTTAATTTCTTAAGTTATTAAAGTTATTATAAGTGATCATTTGCTGACGTCATTGGTGAAGTTGTGTGTTTCCCAAATATGAATGAAAAAGCTGTGAAAGAAAAGATATTTGAAGTGATCACAACTGGCTTTCAATTTTAAACCAAAATACATTAAAATTTATGGCATTTAGCTGACTTACAAGGTTACTCGTATTATAGAGGTGGGTCAATGTAGTGTTAGGAGTCTTGCCCAAGGACTCTTATTGGTGTAGCACAGCATAGTCACCCAGACCAGGAATCGAACCCTGGTATCCCACATGGTGTGGCAGCTCACTGGCAGGTAAAAAAACACCAACAATTGAACTGATCACAACTGACTCTTAATTTCCAACCAATATATTATAACCCTTAATATATTATTAACCCTTCCAAAACTTCAAGACATTTTTAAAGGGTGTGTGTGTGTGATGTACATGTATGTAATCCCTCTGATGGGTTTCTTCACAGAATTGAATGTGTCAAGAAACAAGAAGCTCTGTCTGACACACAAATGCAGTCAGAGATGCAGAGAGTCCTGAATGGTCCTCCCTGTGAGAAGACCATCAGGGGCACCCCTCCGAATGTTAGCCCTGCATGCCATGAGGGAAAGGCAAAGCAAACTGCTCAGAAAGCCAAGATGAGCAAAGCTGATAATAAGGAGTCTACTGAGTCAGAGCATGTTCAGTCAGGTGCCCCAACTCTAAAACCCAGCACCACGCCAATAAAGATAGTACTGAACAAAAGCGACACTAAACCGACCCCGGCTAAAGCTAGGAAGAAGGTTAAAGATCAAACACAACCTCAAAATGGCAATGGTCTCTCCACACCGGCACCTGTCTACAAAACTCCAGAAACATCAGCAGTAGCTGCAAGGCACAAAACCACCGCTGCAAATTCACTGGTTCTACCAACGTCAGAGCTGGAATCCCATAAGGGACCTCAGCTCTTACCAAAGGGTCACATCCCTGTTCACTCCACAAGCAGTACAGGCAGCACTGCTAAACAGCCCGCTTCCCCCAAGCATGTTTCAACCAGTCAGGCATTTAACAGCATCAGCACCACCAGCAGAAGCACTCTGGCATGTTCCTCATGCTCATCTCCTGGCAGTTCATTCACATCAAGGACGAGTCTGAAACTCAAAAGACAGAAGAGTAAATCCAAAGCAGAAGCAAAGATGGAAGGTGACGTTACACCCTCTGCTGATCATGTGGAGAGCGAGGAGGAAGCGTGCAAGAACACTCAGACAGAGACCAGCAAAGATGCAGAGAAGCAGACACCAAAATGTCCAGACCAGCTTACTGATGAGTTAAGCAGGAGGATGAATGATGTGCAGCAACTTCACAAATCAAATTTAGGATCATTTCCAGAGCTAAAACACTCGCTTGAGCCCGAATTAAACGAAGCTCACAAGTTTTCTGCAGTTCAATCACCCCCATCTGCAAAACCTTCAACAACACCTGACAGCAAAGTCTCTGAAGACTGTACAACTGAGGGTGTGCTGATTTCTACCTGTTCCTCGACTGCATCTGACATCGTTAATAGAGTAACACCATCTGAAGATGTGCCAGACAAAGCTGAAGATACAACCAGCATCCTTACTGCTCTGAGCTCCCAGACGAAGGCCAAGAGAAATCATGCTGCCGAGACTACAAAGAGCATGACTGCAGAAGCAGAGGTAATACAGGTCAGAACCGAGAAAGACACACCACCTCCTGCTCCTCCTCCATCTCCTGGGCATTCATCACGTCCTGGCCATCACTGGCATCCCTTCACCACTGATCTGGCGTGTACCCGCAAGGCCCGGTGCCCTCACAGAGGCAGCGCTTTACTTCCCAGGAACATCAGACGCTGGTGAGCTCCATTCATACCGTGATTTGCTGTGATGTAGGGGTGTCCAAAGTTCTTGTTTTGGGAGAACAAAGTAAAATGTTCATATAGTGGATAACACCACCACCATCACCAGCCCATTGCAGACTGGGGTTCAATTTCTCAGCAGTCCTGCACAGTCCTAGACACAGCTTGTCTAACCTCTGTAGAGAAGTACTGCCAATAGAATAGCACTTTCTGGAATATATTATCATGACCCTAATGGCTCCATGCTGCCTAATGCCAGGGGTGAGCTAGAGGGGTATAAAGCTGTGAGCTGTGGAGCAGTGGAAGAGCTGTGTTCTCTGGAATGATGGTGGTGGAGCTCCATCCAGTACTTTTGGGATGAGGTGTGGAGTTGGGGATGATGAGGTATGGTGGTAGTCATCCAATTTCCTGTCCTCACTTATGTTTGAATGCAATCAAATTCTCACAACAATGCTCCTCCACAATCTAGTAGAAAGTCTTCTTCTCTAGACAGTAGAGACAGTTACTCCAACAGAAGCAGGATCAGCTCTTATAATACCCTTGATTTCTGACAAAACCATGAATGAGCAGGTGTGTCCCAATACGTTTGCCTTTAAGTTTAAAATAAAAAGAAAAATATATATACTTAATGCTTGAGTGGTAGGCCAAAGTAAATGTCCTCTAAGTCATACCCTGGCCAGCCCTGCTGTAATCTGAACATGGTAGTACATTAGCAATGACTAATGATCGCATTTGTGAAGTGAAATGAAAAATATTCTATAAGTGCAATAATGGAGAGCTGAAGATCCATTACTCAAGTATTTATCCAGTGACAGAAACAGGATACTTTGCGGACACTGTTGTTTTTGGAAAGGGAAGGGGCGTCTGTTCTACTGAACTGTTACATGCCAAACTAATGACTAAAAGCAAAATCATTAATTGAACATTTCTGTACCATTTTACTACAATAAGTCAATTTACATCAATCAGGAGTCAGATTCTGAACTAGTTCTACAGAACTAAAAACTACGAATTGAGAATGTGTGTACAGAGAAGATCCAAAACACAGCCAGCTCCTTTCCTTTCCACCACTGAGCTCTGCTGTGATCACAGAGCTTACTGTCCTTTTCTTGCTCAGGCTCCATGTGAAACAGAACCACCTGTGTGAACCACCCTGGGTAACAACAGCAGCACTGGCAGCCTCCCTCGCTTGTCGAATGAAGCAAGAGAATGAAGCAAGAGAATGAAGCAAGAGATCTTTGCCTTTGAAAGTTACTTCATTCTGGGAAGAATAAACCCAGATATAATATTTACCTCTAAATAAACTCCCTGCATGAAATGAGCTGAGCTTGTTCCTTGTGATGGCACAGCGATTCCTGGATTTCAGAGGAAAAAACAAACAAACAAACCTGTGTAGGGTCAAAAAAGAACATTTATTCTTAGGAATTATCACAAATGTTTGTGACACTTGCAGAACTAAACAGCTGCATTTTTATTAACTGGAGTTCAGTTCATTAATGGGTGCAAAAAATGACCAATTAAAAAACACCCGCAACTTTCACAGCAACCCTCTTTTTAGTTGCTAGGATACGAGGCAGGGGCATCTGAAAGTGCAGTAATTCTGCAAACACTCCAACAAACAGGTCAATGAGTTTTTGGCTTCTGACAAAATCCAAACTTGCAAACATTAATCAGAACCATGCTCCCTTCAGATTTACTTTCACTGATCAATATAGTGAAACAAAAGTCCTCAAACCAAAACAGACGCCAGCATGTAGACAATGAGCCGTCAACCCAGACGTGTCGTTACTGTACTCGATTCTCGCTGATAAATCTCTGCCTTTATTGAAAATGTTGCATTGTACATCATTCAGCTCAGCCTCACACTCACAGGCCAACCAAAACGTCCCTCCACAGGTCATGCAGGCACGAGTGTATAATAAATGACAACAGTTTTGACAACCATACACTGTGGAAAAGAAAGCCTCGTCTGTGTGTGAGCACCACCGTCTAAATTTCACTCGGGGAGGGGTGTGTGTATATGTGGCAGCAGCCCAAATGGATTATTGTGTGTACATAAAAAGAATGTGTGTGTGTTGAGGGGTGGGGAATGGGGCTCATCGGTCGCTGGACTACACAATCATCTCAAGCTGTCTTGCATATTCAATGACTTGCTTGGCCAGCTCTGTGGAGGGGATGGTCACTTCCTCTGTCCGCTGTTGCTGGGAGCTGAAGGAGTAGTAACCATCAGGGCTCTGCGTCCAGCCTCTCTACAGGGAGACAACACAAGGGTCACTGTGAAGTCCCCCTGTTACACTTACACAAGCAGCGTTTACAAATAAAACACCTTGAGCCACTTTACTGTCATTTACTTAAACATTACTTAAGTTAAACACTAGTAAATTGGTCAATCTGATGAACCCCGTAATCCATCCACAGTATGAGGGCAGATTCATGAGGAAATATCCTGTGTGCTTACTTTCTTGGCATATTCTGTCATCTTTTTCGGTGAGGAGAAGAAAAGCACCCTGGTGGCCTCGTTGAACTGGATCTGCTCGTATGCCTTCTCTATGCATCCTGCAATCTCATCACTAAAAAAGGAAAAGTTAAAGACCTATGATGAATATAGAAACATCTACTGACATTTTATAAATACATGTACAATTTGATTAACCACACAATTTGCCAATTATATTAAAGTGTATGCAATCCCCCTGCTTCTGCAGCACTGTTCCTATTAAAGATATTGGAACTATGTTCTCTGCATATTTTTGGTGCTTTTTTGCTAGAAAACATCTGATCAATTATTACTATAATTATTATTCCATTAGTATTATTTCAGGTTTGTTGGGAGCTGTGGGGAAAGGAAGGGGAAAAAAACAACAAAAAAAACCCACCCACACACACACTGTGTCCCCCTTTCCCAAACAAAGTTGATGAAGCCATGTCTGGTGTAAATAAAATAAAAATAAATCTGCATCTTTAGTTTGTGCACTGGAGAGCCAAAGCCAAAGTAGCCTAAATGTAATGCTGTGTGTTAAAGGATCAGTGGGTTTTAACTCCAGTCCTGGGAAGCCACTTCCAGTTTCAGGTACTCTTCTATCCCCAACACACCAGACCTAGCTTGCAGATATCTACATGATAATCTGGATCAGGTGTGCTGGTGCAGGAGATAGCACAAACTGTAGGACAGTGCAGTCCCAGGACTGGAGCTCAAAAACCAAAGTCGTAAACTTTTGTATATTATTATATATATTTTGTTTAGATTAAGCCTACAAATACCCAACTTGACATGAGAATGTTTGTAGTACCGCAAAAAATTAAAATAAAAATCTTACCGGATTGTATCAAGAAGAATGTCTATGAAGAAAGTGTAGCTCTCAGCAGGGATATTTCCTTTTGCAAGAAAGACCTTGTTGTAACTTCCTTCCATCAGATACTGGAGTAAAAAAAACACAGATACAATCAATCACAGACCATAGAGTTTATTTGAGCAATCGCAGAACCTGACCACAATAATCTATGTACTGACACGTCCCCCTCACCTGCTCTAATGAAACCGGGTGTCTAATGTAGACGTTGGTCTGGATGTCTTTAGCGCTGAGTCTCTCCAGTTCTGTGTGAAACTCAGACACTCTGTTCTGGGACAGCAGGAACAGCAGGTTTAGACCCAGTAGCTGATGCATGTAGGCCGACTCTGGTAACTCATCCCTGTTTAAGGTTATATTGTTTTAAAAAACAAACAAACAAACAAACAAACAAACAAAAAAGACGAGAAGAAGAGTTATGAACCAACAAGAAACTCTAAATTAGTTCCACTAATTTACAAATGCAGATTTTAATGGTAAGGGATTTGACATGACAGTATTACTTGTAATCAAAGTAGTAACACTTCAGCTGAGCCATGTATCGTTCAAAGGAGGGGATGTCTTTCTTCAGGATGCTCCACAAGGCCCCAATCTCCAGCACATCTCCTGCAAAACAAAACAGTCAGATGTACAAATGCATCTGTAATCATTCTGAATATCAACTCACAATGTTTACAAGCATACTCACGGGCTAAGATAAGCTGCTGTTTGGTGAGTTTGGTCCCAGTGGTTGGTAAGAAATTGAGTTCCAAGAGAGAAATCTGAAAATCAACGATTACGATATCTTAAGATTTTGCAAATCAAAATAACAAGGAAACCTCTGATGAATCATCTAAAAATAATGACTTAGTATCACCAGAAAAATACAACTATTGCAAAATAATGAGCATCTCCAAATATTGAAAAATTATGTCAAAATAATGACAACAAAGACAATAACACAGCACCTCAGAATAAAGTCTCAGCATGTCAAACTATCAAGAAATAATGAGGAAGTGATTCTCCTGATGATGAAAGGACTAATTAGGTGCGGGACTTTAGTTTAAGGGGCAGGAATGAGTTTCCGAGCTCAGCTGAGCTTCAGAGAGCTGCACATGGGGCAGATGGTGTATTAATAACCGCAGAGAAACACAGTGTACTGATCGATGGGTTTATCGGACGACTCGGTTCTGAGTCACATTTCACACAGAATCCAGCAGGACGGAAAGATCTGAGTGATCTGAAGATCAGCAAATCACCCAGCTAGCCCAACTGCTAGCCCAACAGCTAGCCCAACTGCTAGCCCAACAGCTAGCCCAACAGCTAGCCCAACTGCTAGCCCAACTGCTAAGACCTCCTCCTCCTCCTCCTCCTCCTCCTCTTCCTCAGCATGGTAGTAAAACACACACAGTAGCACCATTATTGCATCTGAGTAAGTCTCTTAATATAAGCTGTGCTGGCGGCTGATAAACAGCGGGGCTGCCTGACAGTCGGCTGTAGTGGGGGAGCTAGCTAGCCCGCTAACCCGCTAACGCTAACGCTAGCCCGCTAACGCTAGCCCGCTCACTCCGCTCCTCCAGTCCTCAGGCAGACTCCCGGCGGCCGTTGGACACAACCCTATACGCAGCACCTTGAGTTTGCTGAGGATCTCTCCGCACTTGTTGAGGCTGGGGTTCTTCTTATTCCACTCGGCTTTCAGAGTCTCGTACAGCCCCGCGGTCTCCTTCAGCACAGACGCCATGGTGATTCTGCAAAACGTACGACACCGGTGGACGCGAATACGGCCTGTAGCTGTCGTGAAATGCTGTTGCTATGGATACAAGTCATCGACACCGACAGACGGCGCCGCTCGTTCACAAACAGCCGGGAATAAAAGTCCTCTCTAAGCATCTCATGATAACGAGAACAGCCCGAAAACCGCCTCAAATAACGACTTAGACCCTCTCTCTCTCTTAACTGAGAGTGGTGGCTTCTTTGTTTTTTTTTTTTTTTAAATATAATGAATGAATTTAGTACGTTACTGTTCATAAGTTTTGATATGGTATCTACAGAAGGAGAAAGGGACTTTTATCAAAACAGAAAATTTAAATGAGCTTGACTTATGAATATGAAATATTCCTGGATGACAAAGTAATATTACATCATTATTAATATCGAAATGTTCTGTTTGAGTCAGAAATGTTCAATATATAATATAACATAATGTATATATAATATAATATATATTATAATATATATAATAATAATAATAGACATAACATAATAATAATAACACAAACAAATATCTATACTATTTCAGAATGGGGATACATAGCTATATACATGAGTCTTTTGCTGTTTAAGAGTCTTTTGCTGTAAATAATATTGTTTATTGATTTTTTAATTCTTATTTATATTGTGTTTATAGTGTAAATGATTTATCTAAATTTTTGTAACTGAGTGTCCTGCTATCCTTTTCTGCTGTGACACTGAATTTCCCCACTGCGGGACTAACAAAGGACTATCTTATCTTATCTTATATAGATTTCATGATAAAGTAGTTGCTGCACTTTTATTTATCCAAAATATTAACCCAATTAACTGAGAGTAAGGGGATATATATATATATATATATATATATATATATATATATATATATATATATGTGTTGATAAAGAACCAGAGCTCGTCCCTAAAGGAAGGTCTGTTCACTCGGGGCCATCAAACCACTGGAAACTGAGGGTCAGGTTACCGCTTGAAGCTCAGATGAAGCCCCTGACAGGCTGATGAGTAAAGCAGCACTGCTCAATACGAGCTGGGGCTTTCGCGTGTTCTGGCTACTGCGCTTGCGCAGATCTCCAAACTCAGGGCGGGCTTCCCCCCCCCGCGCCGCAATAGTGTAGAGCCTCCTCCGCTCGCGGCGCTACCTGCAAGCTGATTGGCCCTTTTTGTTGAAGGGCGGGGCTTTACCCGTAAACAGACGCCATGTTGAGCTTTAGCGCCCATTCATTCCTAGCTCACCCAGTGACCGGTCTCCTCACCTCTCGCATCTGTGGTGGAGCTGACCTCAGCTTAGGGTCATCCCTCCTGTGTTAATGACGGTCACGCCACACAACCCTCAGCTCTCTGTAAACAGCTGTCAGCCCTCAGCGGTGGACTGATCAGCATGTTCTGATCATGAACCAGTGTTTGATTAGATAAATGAATGAATACATGGATCAATAGATACATGTTCTGTTCTTTTGATACTTGATGATTATTTCTGGTCTCCAAAATCAACTGACAAACAACTTTTACAGGAGATAAGAGGTCTGGACTGAACTGGAGCTGCTCCTAATCCCTGCACTGTGCTCATCTGTTAATGTAGGAGCTGCTGACCGATCTGCCTCAGCTCACACTCCTGACCTGCTCTACAGTAGGAACTGAGTCCGGGCCTAAATCACCCAGCCTTCATTCACACACCTGAACGTATTTATATATGTTTGTCTCTGCGCTCTGTCTCGTGTTCTGTCTATTGTCCTGCACTATTATAGAATTATATATTATTATATATACCCCCCACACACACACACACACACACACACACCTTAAGCTCTACCCACGTATAGGAAATAGAGCTCCTTCAGTGTAACATTCCAATGTACTTTTAAGGGTCAGTGTGCAATAATATCTAAATAATCTGTAAATAATATTGTTCTGCAGAGTTTAAGACTTTTATTATATGGTAATTGTATTATATAGTGTATATATTTTGCTAATTCATCTATTTTTTGTAACTGAGTGTCTTGCTACTCCTTTGCTGCTGTGACACTGAATTTCCCCACTGGACTAATAAAAGATTATCTTATCTTATTTCTTATTTCCTATCTGTTCGGCAGTGTTTGTTTGTACTGTAAAACCCTGTATCAGTATAATCACAATAACGCTGAATTGAATTGAATTGAATTGAAATGTAAGTAATTCTGGACTAAGTTTATTCATTATGAAAAAAAAACTGTCCTGAAACATCTGATTCAGATCGAACAGAGCCGGATCATTACCTGGTGCTGTAAGGTGACAGTGGTGGTGCAAGGTTCTCCACACAGCAACAATAACACATCTGTATTAATAAATATGACAGAAATACTGAAAGCAATACAAGTAAAACTAGCGTGTTGTGTCCACCTGAAGATCAGTGATCATTCTGGTTCTGCAAGACTCAACAGCCTTCAAAGTTCTACCCAAATACAGGTGCTGCTTAGTCTCTATTTCCAAACATGGCTCCTGGACCAGTAAATGGTCAGACTCAGGGACTCCAGGGTTTCAGAGGGAAGTTCATTTCTGTACACATGATGATTTCTAGGCCTGAAGACTGATGACATATATTCAGGAACTCTCCACCCAGCTCAGGGTTCATTCAGCCAGCCATAGAATTAATACAGTAAATGGAGCCACAGTATGAACACGGCTAAAACCTGGAAACACTGAACACTTACGGTGGCCTTTTTTACAAAAGCTTTCAAAAAGATTCAGGAACAGGTTGCACTCACACAGCAGTAGAGAAGAAGTACTGCCAATAGAATAGGACTCTCTGGAGCAGATCAGCACCTGCCAGGCGTGGGCTAGAGGGGTATAAAGCCCCCCAGCATTGAGGAGCTGTGGAGCAGTGGAGGAACTGTGTTCTCTGGAATGATGGTGGAGGAGCTCCATCCAGTACTTTTGGGATGAGTTGGGGATCTAGTAGAAGACCTTCTCTGCACAGTAGAGACAGTTACTCAAACAAAAACAAGATCAACTCTTTTTAATATCCCTGATTTCAGAATACATATGAATGAGCAGGTGTCCCAATACTTGTTATCCCAAAACATTTGTCCTAAAGTGCATTTATTTGGTAGACAGAGCACAGAATGAAGGTGTCACTAGAAGACCAGCTGGGTGTTCAACTTGGGAGCGCTGTTAAACTCAAGGCTGTTTCTGAACGGCTAAAGGAACCTTCCTTTCCTATCTCACCTGGGGTTGCCTGATGACGTAACCATGCAGATATGTAGATGCAGCTGAGAGTGTGGACTGTTGGGAGATGTAGTTTTAGTCTTTAGACATTTAGTCCAAAGTTGGCATAAATAGAGTGTTTAAATCAGCGTTTCCCAGTCCTGGTCCTATGGAAAACCAAGTCTGCCAAAAAAAAAAGAAGAATATTAAAAGCAGAAACAAAGAAAAAAATATAAAAATAACAATTAATTAATATAGGTCATAAAACCATAAATAAATTAATATGACAAAACATAGATAAAATAATTAGAGTTTTTGTATTTTTATTTTTACTTTTATTAATTATTCATTTGTTTTGTTTTTGTTTTTTTTTTGGCAGGCTTGGTCCCCCATTTCCTTCAAGTCATGAAGAAATACTGCATTTATGAGAAGAACGTGCCTCATGAACACCACCACAAAGCTGTATTTACTACCTAGAGGGAAACCCAGACTCTCTGATTTGGGGGCGTGCCTGTATGGTAGACCTTTTGTATTTTGGCAACACTACAGTCTAAAATCTTTTAAATGGCTTTACCTTCATCCACACTTAAACCTGATAAGGAGACTACATGCTGCTGGTGTTTCTTATTAGAAGTAACCACTGCTCACCCTCTGCTCACCCACTGCTCACCCACTGCTCACCCTCTGCTCACCCTCTGTTCACCCACTGTTCACCCACTGTTCACCCACTGCTCACCCTCTGCTCACCCACTGCTCACCCTCTGCTCACCCTCTGCTCACCCACTGCTCACCCACTGCTCACCCTCTGCTCACCCTCTGTTCACCCACTGTTCACCCACTGTTCATCCACTGCTCACCCTCTGCTCACCCTCTGTTCACCCACTGTTCACCCACTGTTCACCCACTGCTCACCCTCTGCTCACCCACTGCTCACCCTCTGCTCACCCACTGCTCACCCTCTGCTCACCCTCTGCTCACCCACTGCTCACCCACTGCTCACCCTCTGCTCACCCACTGCTCACCCTCTGCTCACCCTCTGTTCACCCACTGCTCACCCTCTGCTCACCCACTGCTCACCCTCTGCTCACCCTCTGCTCACCCACTGCTCACCCTCTGCTCACCCACTGCTCACCCTCTGGGTACATTGTACGTGCACCGCCTACGAACACCACACCTCTCTCACGCGTTACTGCTCCGAGGTACAGAGCAGTGGAGAGTAATTATGAGCAGTAATCAGTGACAGGTGTTTGGTCTTTGTTTAGTACATTAAGCTCCGTTTCTGAGCAGAACTCGAAGGCAGCATAGGATTACCTGGTACAGACAGTGTGATGCTCACTTGGTCATTTACAAATCAGAAGCTTTTGGGAAATCCAGCTCAAACCCACTAACAACCCCTCCCTGAGCTGAGTGAGTGTGCAGGGAGTACTCCAGGACCAGGCTTGTGTAACAGTGAGTCTCTGAGGGTTAATCCAGAGAAGGTCATCCTCAGGCCCTGTGTTCACCTGGCACTCCCGATTTAACTCGTTAACTCGAGGAACACGCTGGGTCAGGAGTGCTGGAGGATGGAAATCACATGTGCAGATGTGTGGAGTCTGGGTGACCTCTGGGTGAAGTCTTCACATGCCCCCCATCGTACCTCAGCAGTCTGACTGTAATCCCAGCAAGAACCCTCTTAGCCCCTGTCACTGTTCTAGCTACACAGAACCATGGCTCTTTTGCCTTTGCTGC
Source organism: Salminus brasiliensis (assembly GCF_030463535.1). NCBI lineage: Eukaryota > Metazoa > Chordata > Actinopteri > Characiformes > Bryconidae > Salminus > Salminus brasiliensis. Next base: position 38,253,140 of record NC_132890.1, read on the forward strand.
TTTCCTCTCACTGTAGTGTCTTTCTAATTCTGTGATTATTTAAATAAACGAATGAAATCGTGTCTTATTTAGTTCATTAGGAAGGAGAAGAAGGTTTTATTCAGAACTGAAACCAGCAGTTCTACTGAATCAGCCACCGCTCGGGAGCTGAAAGAGTCGACTCTTATCGGTGAGTCGACTGATCCGAATCACTAGAAAGCTCCATCACTGATGTGTTGCATTTTTTGAAGCCTTGTGCCAAAATAAACTCTTCGAAGCCACACCCAAACTGTACACAACTTCAAACTCGACCTATCACAGGGCATAAACAAAAGGACAAGACACGCCCCCTTTAAACCCCCGTCCCTCGCGCCCCGTCAGGCCGGGCTCGCTCTTGTTTGTTAAAATGGAGACTAAAAGAAGCCAATCAAGCCATAAACCGCTCGGTCTGATCCACCTCTCAGCCCGTGAGGTTCAAAAAGAGACCCAATCACAGTCCGCAGTGTTTCATCCAAAATACACATCTGTGGCATAAAGGGATCCGGACCCAGACCGGAGCAGTGAGCGCAAACGCCTGTCGGTTATTCTGAGTCAGTCACCCGCGCGCGCCTGAACCCTGCACCCTCACACACAGCACTGACCCCCCAGAACCAAGAACCCTGCACCCTCACACACAGCACTGACCACCCAGAACCAAGAACCCTGCACCCTCACACACAGCACTGACCACCCAGAACCAAGAACCCTGCACCCTCACACACAGCACTGACCACCCAGAACCAAGAACCCTGCACCCTCACACACAGCACTGACCACCCAGAACCAAGAACCCTGCACCCTCACACACAGCACTGACCCCCCAGAACCAAGAACCCTGCACCCTCACACACAGCACTGACCACCCAGAACCAAGAACCCTGCACCCTCACACACAGCACTGACCCCCCAGAACCAAGAACCCTGCACCCTCACACACAGCACTGACCCCCCAGAACCAAGAACCCTGCACCCTCACACACAGCACTGACCACCCAGAACCAAGAACCCTGCACCCTCACACACAGCACTGACCCCCCAGAACCAAGAACCCTGCACCCTCACACACAGCACTGACCCCCCAGAACCAAGAACCCTGCACCCTCACACACAGCACTGACCACCCAGAACCAAGAACCCTGCACCCTCACACACAGCACTGACCACCCAGAACCAAGAACCCTGCACCCTCACACACAGCACTGACCCCCCAGAACCAAGAACCCTGCACCCTCACACACAGCACTGACCACCCAGAACCAAGAACCCTGCACCCTCACACACAGCACTGACCACCCAGAACCAAGAACCCTGCACCCTCACACACAGCACTGACCCCCCAGAACCAAGAACCCTGCACCCTCACACACAGCACTGACCACCCAGAACCAAGAACCCTGCACCCTCACACACAGCACTGACCCCCCAGAACCCTGCACCCTCACACACAGCACTGACCACCCAGAACCAAGAACCCTGCACCCTCACACACAGCACTGACCCCCCAGAACCCTGCACCCTCACACACAGCACTGACCACCAGGACTCATTTACCAACAATAACATTCAATATGTTCTGGGTTTTATTACCTTTATTGTTCAAAGGCACTGACATGTTATCGACTTTTTGTTTTATATCTCTCAAAACACAAAAGCTTGAAATTAGATTGAGATATTAGAGCTGTGGATTTATAATTAAACATGTTAAAAATGTTTACATACATAATAAGCACCCTTTCAGCATAAGAGTGGAAAAATGTTAGGAAAGGCTGTTTGTTTGTATAATAATAATAATAACAACAATAATAATAATAATAATAATAATAATAATAATAATAATATGTTTAAAACGTAGTATTATTTAAATCCACACAAATGTTACGGGAAAAAAGAAATAAAAAATAAAAACTAAATAGAAAAAAATGATAAAAATGATAAAGGTTATTACAACTAACGTAACAAAATCGCAAGGAAATGCAAAAAAATAAAAGAGGTGTTTCGTCATGATAAATACAGCACGGTTTTACGAGGTTTCTCCATAAAAGTTCCACATTAAAGGATTCGAGTAAAGTCACAAATAAATAAAGTAAAAATAATAATAAAAAAGAAGAAGGCACGCATTATTTAGACCACAGTAGGAGAGTGAGGCTGTTAGAGGCGGCAGTGTTGGGGGAGCTGGGCAGGCTGCTGCTGCTGCTGCTGCTGCTGGTTTACAGGTGATCGGTTTATGAAGCAGGCGAACGCCGCGGCCCTCCGTTTCCTGCTTGTGCGCTCTGTGCTTGGGTCCTGCCTGGGAGCCCGTGCAGGGCCGTTCCGGAGACCCCGCGCTGCCTGCACCTCTACCGTCTCGGGTGAGTTTGTTACAATGTAGGATTTTCTCTATAAATCTCAATAACTACTGCAAAGCTGCACCCTCTGCATGCTGCAGCCCGACCCCGAAGCGCAGCCCTACCACCCCCGCACGGCCGAGGTCTTGCATGAGGCGGCGAACGTGTGGATTTTACAGCGAATTCCCAAGCATACCCCCCTGCTCCAGACTATCCCAACACTAACTCAGGTCGCAGCTCCGCTAGGATAAAGATACCAGGCTACGCAGCAGCTCGCGCGGGCTCGCCTAACCCTCGGGCTTTGCCCTCCGTGTTCCGTGCTGTCCTCGCGGACCGGCCGTGCAGCGCTCGCGCTCGCGCTCGGGGGCGAGATGCGGTTCTTGTCAGGTTTATTTGCGCTGCGTCTGAACCTGTTAACGCGGAGCTGCTGCTAGTCGGCTAGCTGGCTACTGCTAACCGGAGCTGCTGCAGAGCGGGGGTCGGGGGGCTCGCGCACACGGAGCGAAATACGCGCTCGACGCGTTTAGCCGAACCCGCGCAGTCCTCCGGACCTCGGCTTCCCGGCTGGAAGCGGCTGCGCGGCGCCGAACCGGGCCCGGAGCGATGAAGTTGTGCTAGCGCGAAGCTAAAGTGGAGCCGCCGTGTCCCGGAGGTCCAGAGCCGCCGTGTCCTCCGCTCAGGTCCCGGTGCTCTCCGGTGGGATGCTGTTAGGTGCGTGGAGGACTGTCCCTGAGCTGGCCTTGTCCTGCCCTCAGCTGCTGGTGCTGGTGGTACTGCTGGTACTGGTACTGGTGTGTGTGTTTTTAAGGGGTTCACTTTTGTACACACTGGAGGATGGGACGGGGTGGAGGAGCCGGGAGACTGCACAGTGACCCGGGAGTCGGAACTTCCTAATTAAAGTGTTCCGCTCGGTGTTGAAGCCTCAGTAAGTTCACCCCGGGCTCCTCCGGGCTCCTCCGGGCTCCTGTGCTGGAGCTGAAGTGCAGGTGAGGGGTGAGGGGTGAGGTTTGGAGAGATGGTGGGAAACCGCGCGTTCCCTCCAGCCCGGCTCCGACCTGCCCTCCCCTCCGAACCGCGGCTCAGATAATGGAGCTCCTACAGGGAGAGCAGGGCCTGTCCGGAGCTCGTTCCTGACACTCACCCTACAACTAAGCCATTATTATTATTATTATTATTATCATTATTATTATTATTGTTATTGTTTAGAGAATTGTTTGTTTTTCATTATTATTATCATTATCTCACTATGTTGAGATGCTATCTCGTTATTATGAGATCTGACTGCTGTGCCATTATTTTGTGAAACTTTCAGGAGAAAGTGAAGTGGTGGGAACGGGCTTCCATATATGTGTGTGTGTGTGTGTGTGTGTGTGTGTGTGTGAGACCGGCTGAACTTTTGTTAGTTATAGTCCTATATCTGGATACCAGCCCTAAACATATAGGAATGTCTTTTGTTGCCCAAAAAATACTTACGAAGAAGTGTGTGTGTGTGTGTGTGTGTGTGTGTGTGTGTGTGTGTGTGTGTGTATAATTTGCACAGCATTAAGAGTTTAAGAGTTTTGTTATGATTGCTGAGAAATCCTCAGTATTCAGTAGATATCCTAATTACATCAGCTGTGCAGAGCTAGTCTCTGGTCTGCTTTGTAGGGTGTTTTGGTCTAAGGAGTTGTTGAAGACGGCTTCTTATTACGGAGGACTCGGACGATTTTGCATAGATTTATTTATTTATTTATTTATTTAGCCTGGTCTTAAATCCTCACCGTAGGTATTTAGCTCAGTGTCAGCTGTGTGTGTGTTTTTTTTTTTTTTAAGGCAGCCTCGACTCGTAAGGCGTGCGAGACTTTGTTGGACATATCTAATACTATTAACATTCGTTAACCCAGTAAAATAATGTGTTATTAAAAATGTAATGGTTTTTAAGAGGAATTAAATGTTTTCTCCTTCGTTCACTTTGTTAAATTTAGCTAAAGTTAAAAATGTAAATCGGCTCAAATATTCATGCAGTCCTTCCAGCTTTAGCTCCAGAGCCGCACTTCTGAAGAGAACCCCGTTTCCGGCTCCTGTTTTCTGTAGGAATCCTGTTGCAACCGTGGCACAATACAGTGCAAAAGAGGCAACCTACACGTAGAGGGACTGTATGATTGATTTTTAATAATTGATTTAAAACATTTTTTTAGTTTTATTTCAAGGCTTGCAATGCTGAATGCCTTTGGGCTGACCTGGTAAACCTGGGTATTATTATAACTTTTTATCTGTTGCTTTATGGTAAGAGCAAAATAGCACAGGGTTCCACTCTAACAGTGGTTGCGTTATTAATCATATTCATGTGGCTTATAATGTTTATAAAGAGTAACGTGGTGTTTGAAATTGCTCAAACTGTTAAAAAATGTTTGCTAATCATTTCTGTGGCTTTTCAGTTGACATGGATGATGAAGATGGCAGGTGCTTGCTAGATGTAATTTGGTAAGTTTCTGGTTCTTCTCACAGCCTGCAAAAACTAGAAAATTGGTCAATTATGGACTGTTGGATATAAATTCAGTGGTATTCATTGATCTGACCCATCTGAATGATTCTGCTTTATTTTGCAGTGACCCACAAGCTCTCAATGACTTTCTTCATGGATCAGAAACACAAGTGAGTACTACATGTTTTGGCAGGTGTCATAAACGGTCGTGACTTAAGATAGAAACACCCCTTTTGAAAAAGCAGCCCTTGGTCATCTCGCGCACACATCGTCAACACGGACACTTGAATGACCCGCTAGCCTAAAAGTTCCCGCTCACCCAGCCCCTCTCCAGGAGGTCGCTTCTGTCTCTTAAATCGTTTGTTCTGCTTATGGGCCTCTTCTGTACACTAAGACAGCACCTCTTAATTTCACCCCTCATTTTCCCTCTTTTGTTAAATCACAAAAACGGCGTACTAATCTAATGTTTCCTGTCTTTTGACTCCTGTTTGACCTACTTAACTGTTCCGTTGCTCACTTGCGCATGTACTTTGTGCTGTGCTTTTTGTGTTCTGGTGGGTCTGGACACTATCTTCACTTTGCTCTTCCTTTGCCTTTCCACCTTTGGTCCTTTGCCCTTCTGCATCTACTCCCTGCCCCTTGTGTCTCCTTGTCTGTGGCGTGGCGGTTTGTCTATCCTATCCGGGGTATGTCTGTCTGTAGCTGGACACTGACGACCTTTTGGATGGCTCGAGTGACCCGTCCAGCTCGTTCTTCTCCAGCGCTGGGGTGAGTAATTTCCCCCATTACCCCCCCACCCTCTCGTCTCCATCCCTTTTATGTAGCATGCATTCTCCGGTCCCGCCCATCAAATCAGATACAAGCATACCAGCGACCATCAGAGGTGAATCAATAAAGCTGTCTGGGCCTCTGGTACGGTGTAGGCCTACCATCTCATAGCCATCCCTACCATTTGTTTCCTGCCCCCCCAACCATCCCACCCCAATTGCGTGATCCAGTGTCCACATGCAAACCTTGGCTTTTCTGTCTCCTCTAGGGACATGTTCCTGAAGTCCAGCCACAGGCTCAGCTATCGACGAGCGAGCCATCTGGGCTGCCCCGAGTCAGCGTCGATTTGGACTTCCTGGAGGACGATGACATCCTTGGAGGCTCACCAGGAGGAGGCGGAGATGGCGGAAGCAATGGTGTTGACTCGAATCACGAACCATGTGACATTCTGCAGCAGAGTCTGGCGGAAGCCAACATCACAGAACAGAGCCTTCAAGAAGCGGAAGCCGAGCTCGATCTTAGCTCTTTTGGGCTAACCAATCTGACACAGGTGGTCCAACCATTGCCTGATGCCAGTAGTTTGCCTGGGGTGGGCATTGGAGGAGCTGCACAGATCTTTCCCGGCCAAGGTTCCACTACCACTCCTTCCACCGCGCCCACGGACATGCTGGGCTCCGTCCTGGCTCACCCCGGCCTGCAGATTCAGCAACAGGTTATGAACAAGGCCATCAGTGTCCAGCCGTTCATGCAGCAAGTCGGACTTGGAAATGTGACCCTTCAACCCATTTCAAGCCTTCAGGCTTTACCCAATGGAAGCCAGTCAGGACATTTGGGCATTGGACAGATTCAAGTCGTGGGACAACCCACTGTAATGACCATCAACCCATCTGGGCAGCAGATCCTGACTAAAACCATGGGTAGCTATCAGCTGCACCAACCTGGGCCCGATGCTGCAAGTGCTGGAGCCCAGGCTGGTCTCGGAGGTTCTGTGCTGAGCTCTGGAGGGGGGCTTTTGATTCAGGGAGGCAAGGCCACTCTAGGGTCCCCTTCTTTGAATGGCCCGGCTGTTTGTGTCAGCACCACAAATGCCAACAGCAGTGGTACCACAATGGCCACCCCGAGTGGCATAGTGGGATTCAGTAGTGCTGCTCTAAGCGCAGGGCTCGGACCTCAAACCCAACCTCAGACCCAGAGCCAAATTATGCCGAATGTCATCATCCAGCGAACACCAACTCCGATACAGCCCAAACCTCCACAAGGTGGCACCATACAACCCAAACTCTTTAAACAGCAGCCACAGCCACAGCAGCAACTTCCAGCCCAACATGCGTTGCAGAACGAGGCCAATAAGACCATTGGAGTGCAGCAAGTTCCAGTATCTGCTGCTCAGAACGTAGCCTTCCTGACTGGCAAGCCAGGTTCAAATGTTGTGTTGAGTACACAGGCCACCACGCAGGGGGCGCAATTTCCCCAAGCTCTGTTTAAGCAACAGGGTGCTCCTGCATCAGGCAAACCCCTTAGTGTTCACCTGCTAAATCAACAGGGCAGCATTGTCATTCCTTCTCAGGCTGTCCTACAAGGTCAGAACCATCAGTTTCTTCTCCCAGGGCTTCAGGCTGGCGGTCAGATCTTGACTCAGCACCCTGGGGGTCACATTATCACCAGTTCGGGACCAAGTGGACAGATAATTGCTGCCAATCAAATTTTAACAGCCAATCAGAACATCAATCTTGGCCAGGTTTTGGCCTCACAGGGTCATCCGGGTGCTGCCCACATTCTTTCTGGGCCCATCCAGCTCCAGTCTGGTCAGATGGGCCATCCCACGCTGTTCCAGATGCCCGTCTCCCTAGCCCAGACTCAGAATCAAGCGCATCCAGTCACAGGACACGTTCAGACGGTTATACAGGGCATGCCTATACAGAATTCCCTGTCAATCGAGGGACTGAGCCCAGCGGTCAGTTTGCAGCCAACCCTTCAACAGCAGACTACCGGCATTCCCACCAACAGCAGCACTGGCGCAGCAGCCATGGCACAGTGCCAGCCGGGAGAGAGCATCACCGTGCTGGGTAGCTCAACTGAGCAAGCTGCTCAACCCCAAACCCAACCCCAAACCTCCATCCTGACTGTACAGACGGCTCCATCCGTTTCAGCACCTGCCTCGGCTCCCTCTTCTACAGCTCCATCTTGTGTGGTGGTTACATCTGCGCCCTCCGTGACCACTGTGGGTTTGGGCCACCAGGCCCAGCACAGTCCAGGAAAGGTGTTGTTCACGCAGCCAGGCTCCAGCATGATCCTCGGCCAGGAGCCCATGCAGATGTTCCTGCAGCAGGTCAGTGTGTTTCTCTATTTATTTATTTTCATTTTTTGTGCGGCGTGTAAACTTTGTTCATTAGCTGGGAAACTAACAATGTTTGGAGCATGAAATCCCCAAACGGACCTTTGATCAGGGCCATGTCCAGGGGTCAGATAATGCAGAATGGTGCATCCAGTGCAGGAAGCTCTGTCCTGCTTTGGGTCTGTGTGACCATTCTTTTTACGATGTAGAGCCCTGCTGAACGTGTTCCAGTTTGGATTACTGTTGTACCTCTCCCTCCCTCCCTCCCTCCCTCCTTCCCTGAACTGACAAATGTGCTCGTGTCAGGACCAGCAGCACCAAGCAGGGAAAGACCCACCTGCCTCTGTGGGCGTACCTGCGTCTGTTATCGTCAGCGGCGGCAGCTCTGGTCCCGCCCCTACAGGCCATGACAACCCGTTAGCCGAAACTCGCCCGGGGCAGAGTCCGAGCCCCTCCCTCGGCCCCGCTCACATGGCAGCATTGGTTAACAAGGTAGATGAGCTTGTGCTCCACACTAAGCCCCACCCACTTGTTGCTGGCACCGTTACATACCGGAACACCCTGTCTCCTAGCCGAGCTGTACCCTACCCTCCCACACTCGCACACACTTGACCTTCCTATCTGCCACGCCTTTCTGCTCAACATCAAGTCCCCTTTCAGTCGCTGTGTCCCCCTCCTGCATGCTGGCATTGTTTTCATCATCTTCAGTTTCGTTGCCTCTCCTCACATCTGTGCTCATGCCCTTTGGGTTACTTGGGTTAAGTGGGAGGACGACGACGCTGCTGGGGCGTTTATCTTTTCGTATATAGCGTGCTTTTTCACCTGGTTTGTGCTTGTTGGAGCCTCCCCTATTCTTTGATACACAGGATTTTACATTTTGGCAAATTAACTCATGTTTGACCTGCAAATTATGTTAGAACACCTGCGGAGTGAATGAGCCGCTTTCACAGGTATTTGAAATTCTCTCAAACACTCAGGAAAAGATTTATAAAGATGTGCTCAATCATTATGATTTTTTTGGATGCAGTTATATTGTGGAAGATAAAAGGGGTGTAGCGGTATACACAGTTAGGTTCTCACCACGGTTTGGACTTCGGTACAGTGGAGGGCAAAGCAAATACATACACACGCTGACGCACTGTCCTCGTCCAGTCCACCACAACTTTGGGTTGAAATATAATGGAAACTAAAGTACTTACTTTATTTTCAGTGGTTTCACTTGTACACAGAACAATGAGTTAGAGATATATAAGATATATAATATAATTAGAAATAAATATAAATTAGAATAATTAGAGAGGGCTGTATATTGGCAAGAACCTGTTGACACGATGCGAATCACGATACAGATATTACGATTCAGTATATTGATGATGCCATTTTCTATTTTACATTCATATCTTAGGAAAACTATGAAAACATACCATCATATTCATAAAATCTGAGTTTAAAATTAAAGTAGCCTTGTTAGATGTGGAGTACTGAATATACACACTCTGATATATCCGTTTTCTTACTCTCCATAGCTGTCCTTATAAATCCACTGTAATTCCCTCAGTGCCGTACTGATCCAGACTGCTAATGGTCAACAGCTTCAGTTTTCTGGGTGAAACTTGGTTCCACCCTGCGTTCGTCAGTCTTCATCCACATTGTGGACACTTTGTCTATAGCTTCCTGCTTACCACGTTGTCTCCATCTGACTGTAAGCACCGAACTACGATGCCCAAACCGCAGTTGGTTCTGGTAGGACACATAAAAAAGATCAGACGCTGGACTAATATCAAATCAGAATTTTATGGTATATAAATATTGCACTGCACTTGTTTAAAATATATTAATTTATATTAAAATATATTAATTAAGTTGTGCTACTCCAGGTAGTCTCAGTATTCTAGATGTTTCTGTATTGGGCTCAGCAGATAAATATTGGATTTCTGCTGCGCTTACCTAATGATTTTGGGCTAGAGGGGTTTAAAGCTTTACTTTTAGGAGGAGCTGGGGATGGGATGGAGTGCTGATCATCCAACATCCTGATCTCATTAACAGCTGAATGCAATCAAATTCTCACAGCAAAGATTCTCCAGAATCTAGTAGAAAGTCTTCTTCTCTGGACAGTAGAGACAGTTACTCCAACAGAAGCAGGGTCAACTCTTAAATCCCCTTAATTTCAGAAGAATCTGTGAATGAGCACATGTCCCAATACTTTTGTCCAAAGTGTACATGTAAGAGTTTATAATTCATGATCATATTTTTTAATTTATTGAAGTTGTGGCAGATCTTTCAAAGGATAACCCAGTTTGTGTGTGAACATGGATTAAAGACATAATTAACAAATGATACATGAGTTTGTTTACCAGAACCCCCCAAAAACCCAATAACCCAGTTCAATATTGATTTATTTATTTATTTATTTTTATTCAGACTGCTAGTTAGCTCTCCTCCAGTCATATGGATGTTGGTGTGTGTGTAATACTAACCAGTCTGCATGCTTTGATTATGTTCTCAATCTGCCAACATGGAGAATTTGCATGAAACAGGATATAAGGGTAGATTGAGAACCCCCCCCCCCCCCCAAACACACACACACACACACACACACACACACACACACACACACACACACACACACACACACACACACTTCAGTCAGTGTGAATGAGTGAATGTCCAGCTGAATCTTTCACTGCTTGGTGTCAGTGTGGGGTGCACATCTCCTCCCATAGTAATCCATCTAATTCACTCATCTTCATTTACACGCTTAAGCTTTCCTTTTTTTTTTTTTTATTTTACTCCAATGAAACCCTACTTCCTACCCCTCAAAAGACGACCTCCCCCCTTCCTCAAGATCATGTTTGAGGCTTAGAGCCTCTCTCCTTGCTTTGCTGCCTCCAGTGGATAACTTTGTCCCTCTTGGTTTATGGTTCGATCTTTGTGATCTAAAATGTGACCCCGCCCCCGCTCCCACCACCGCCACATTCCCCCACCTCCCTCCCCAGTGAAGATCTTGTTGTTTTTAATCATACTTCCTATTTAAAATGTCTCTTGTACAGTTAAATGTTCTGTGCAATGGAGACATTTTTCTTTCTCTGTTTGCCTGGTTTGTAGCTGGTTTTCAAGCTTTTTAAAATGTTGACTGTCACTTCTGCTTGCTGTCCGATTATTGCTGCTTATTTTTGTATATTGCTGCAGCCCCCCCTACCCCCTAAAAAAAAGAATGACATGCAATCCTTGATGTAAATAAAAAAAAAATAATCCAAAAATTGAACTGAAAGCACAGTGATGACGTTCTCAAGTAACCTGTTGTACGTCTTGCCTCCTGATCTCCAGGTTCCATCCGTGGCGCATCAGCAGGCTCTAAAAATCCAAAGCGCCTCCCCCTCTCAGTCCGGGCCCTCTAACAGCGCGACACCGACTTTGTCCGACAGCCCGCAACCCTCACAGGCTTCTCCTCTCACACTGGGCCAACAGATCCAGTCTCCTCACCCTCCTCCACAGTCCCGACCTCCCTCTCAGCCCCAGGCACAGCCACCTTCTCAGTCCCAGACACCCACTCGCGCATGCACGCCTTCCTCTCTACCTCCGCTCTTCATAATACACAATCAGATAGGGGGCTCTCCACAGGCGCCTCAGCTAGCTGCACAGTCTGCTCAGCCACAGCCTCAGCAGATCCAAGTACAGCTTCCCCAGGTTCTGCCCCAGCCAATCCCCCAGCCTGTGGTTCTCCAACAGGAGCAGCCACCTTCCTCCTCTTGCTCCCCGAAGCCTCCGCAGGCACCTCCCGCCTTTCAGTTTGCAACACCGACGGTAAGCACCCCCGCTGGGGCAGTGTTGAAACAGCAGGTCGCAGTGCCGGGTCTGAATGCCGAACAGCAGCATCATTTACAGCTGATTAATGCCCAGCTACAAACCATGTCCGCCATCGCCCAGCCCTCGCCACAACAGAAGCAGCTGTTGGAAAAGCTCCACCAGGTAAGCCTCTTGTCAAAACTTACTGCACCTAAAGTTTCCCGTATTGCAGGTAGGATCTGGTGCACAGGTAATTGCCAGTTAAGGGCCAGAGTGCGTACGGAGATGCTCCCCACGTTCTTTGGTTCGGTAAAGTGAGCGGCTCATTGTTGAACGTAGTATCGTGGAGATGTGTGGGTTTTTTTGGGGGGATTTCTTGTGTGGTTCGTGTTTGAGGGTGAGCACTGGGAGTCAAACCTTTCAGGACTCCAATCAGTAGTTCCACTCAAGTACTGGCCATATAGGAGGCGTTTCACTCATAGGGTTAGAGTAATAGAATTATTACGGGTGTTTGTCCCTGCCCAAATCAAGCTGATAAGCACTGTCCTGCCTGAGGTGTATCCAAACTAGAGCTGGATGATATGGAAATAATGTACATCACGATATTTAAAGACATTTTTTGTTAATGATTTTTATTTATCACAATATTTCGTCACGTAGACCAAATGCACCAACAGCATAATTAAAAAAAAAAAAACTGCCATCTAAATACTCGCCCATACTGAGTACTGTGATGAAACATGCACAATGCACTCATAAAAGCATAAAATAAAATGAATTTATCCCGGTATGATCAAATATTGTCCCCATTTCCCAGCACTAATCCAAACATTAAAGCATGTTAAATGAAAGGTAAAATAATGCAAATGGCGCTCTGCATTCTAGAGGGTAACCTTACTCAACAGCCACAGCGATGTGCTAGTTAGTTTGTTCTATGTTGAGCTGTATAGGGTTGCAACCAGTATGATCACAGTATATAGCATTTCTTAGTTCTTGTCGTCGTTGTATTTGACCCTTAAAGGAAGGAAAATGTGGACTACAGTTACCATAGCAAACTCCACAATTCCCACAATACCATGCAAATCCATCAGTTGAACAGCTTGACATTTCCGGGTGGCATGTGCACCTGTGAAATGACTGTATTTAACCTAATAACAGGTACCGTCCTTTTCAGGGGGTATTCCTGCTTTGTGTCTCCATAATTCTGGGTAGGCTCTGGACTTACTCTGACCAGGAAGAAGCAAATGGATTTGATGTTAGGATGTTTAATAACTGTGAGAAACCCAACATATTATATGCAGAGCTTGTTGTTGTCTATAAATCAAAAAGTCACTTCCATCAGTCGTTTGAAAATCCTTTAATACTGGCTATGACCAGTATAAGCCCAGTATGATGGTCAGACTGCTGGCCCATTAGATCCCATGCACGAGTCCGCTGACTAGCGTGTATACGATTCGATGTTGGTGTGTACCACTATAAGTAATCAACTTTGTGTGTGACTTTTTGTTAGTGAGTCCTTGGGTGTCTTTATTATAATAAGAATTATTATTATTATTATTATAATAATCATGATTAACCACTTGATGTAATAGGAAGGTCACACTGCTCAACTGAACATTGACCTATCTGACTAATGGGCTCTTCAAGGTCCAGCTCTTTCTTGAAGCAGTTTATTTTAAACGGTTAACGGTCTTGAGTTGCAGCTCTTTGTTTGTTATAATATGTGAATGTACACCGCTGACCGCTGTCTCTCATTCTGACGTCAGCAAGTCACTGCTGTGTCCTGTCATTCCTGACTAAGAGGAGTATGAACAGGAGAATATCTGCTGCTCAGTCAGCTTTCCTCATGTGAGAATACAAAGCCTGAGACCAGTGTGCTTCTGTGTTTCATTCAGGTTCAGCAGAACATCCTGCTACAGGCCAAACAACAGGCCCAGGCTCAAGCTCAAGCCCATGCCCAGGCCCAGGCCCAAGCCCATGCTCAAGCCCAGGCCCAAGCTCAAGCCCATGCTCATGCTCAAGCCCAGGCCCAAGCTCAAGCTCAGGCACAGGCACAGGCTCAGACCCAAGCTCAAGCTCAGCCGCAAGGCACAAGTCAGTTCAGCAAACTACCTGAGCAGCCTACAGCACAAGTGGTGACGTCGTCAGCCGGTCCTGTGGTCAGTGGATCAGTCCCATCTGTCCTGCAGCAGAAATCCGTGCTCGTCAAGTCCTCCGCTACAGGTAGGCTCTTGGCTTGTCACCTTGCAAGAATTTTCTCTTCCCTTTTGTTTGCTTGTCCTTAACGGCTTTCTTGTTTCCTCCGCAGGTTCAAATGACATACAGGTTCTTGCTGGAGCTCCAGGGCCTACTGGGGTTACGGTCAACCAGGGAATAGCCCCCCCAAACCTCGCCCAGGCTGTTCAGGTATTCAAGTCTTCAAGTCATACACTTTTGCTGGTTGATGCATGATTACATGTCGTTCAATAACATTATTTTTAAAGATGATTGTGGTTTTATGTTCTTGTACTTTAATATTCTTTCCACTGCAGGCAAAGACAGGGGTCATAAGTGGAGTTGGAGGGCTCACGTTAGGTAAACCAGGGTTACAGATTCAGGTTCTGAGCAGCGGACTCTCGCAGATGCCTGCACCACAGCCTCCTGCTCCTGTTCAAACTCAGGTAAGCTCTGTTGCTGTAGGGATGTAACCGTTCACCTTTTCCTTTTTCAGTTTGTTCGAGCATCCAACAGTATTTTATGATGGTGCTCCAGCTGTGAGCCCTTAAATTCCTGAGCTAATATGGTTAAAAGAAGTGTGCCTTTCCTCGTTGCTCTTGATTTTGAGAAGATGGTCTGGTGCTGTCTGGCTTCGTGGCCTTGCTTGTTTAATTTGATCACACTTAACACCCTATAATCTGTACTAGTGAGCACGCCATTTCCTACAGTCTCTTAAATGTGTCGGTCAGGACCAGTCCGTATTGGTTTGAGGCTCATGGAGAACTATACAGTAGGATACACTACTACACCACTGCAGTTTTACCATGTCTTTACAGTGTAGTAGATGTGTATTGTTGCGGTCACCCTGAAAGCTTGTGTTGTCAAAATGGCAGCTTTTATAAAAGTAAAAATATAATATAAAATTTGATTCTATGCCGTCAATTTGGAGCATTTCTATTGCTCCATCATGAAATTCTGATACAATAGGAATTGGATTTCCAAAAACAAAAACAGGACAAATGTTTTTTGTGCAACAATGACAGTGAATGTATGTATTTTTATTAAAACCTTTATTTGAATGATCTTCCACAGACTACAGCTTTAAAAAGGCCTTTCAGTATGGAGCCAAGCAAAGAGGCTCGGTAAGTACTGTTTTAAAGGTGCAGATTGCTGTCTGCCTTTTTGTTTTCCCCCCTTGTCTTACAAATATAGTACAGTAGTAACACTTGTCTGGATTATGTGCTAATGGCCATGGGTGTGTCTGTGTGTTTGTAGAATGCTGGAACAGCTGAGGAAGCTTCAGGGTTCTGTATTGCACCCAGACTACAGCTCACCTTTCCGTTCTTTTGAGGACACTTTGCACCGTCTGCTGCCCTATCACCTGTACCAAGGCATGGCTCCCTCCTCTCAAGACTACCGCAGAGGTAACTGCCCTATACCTGTTTAAATGTCTATGAATTATCAGGCTAACCGGTTCACTTGGGGAGCTCGCTGACTGGTTCTGCGTCGTGTCCTTGCATTTAGCACTGTTTGTGTAACACTTGCTCTCTGCCTCTCTGCCCAGTGGATGACGAGTTTCAAAACGTCTCATGCCAACTTCTGAAGCGAACGCAAGCTATGCTGGACAAATACCGTCACCTACTATTTGAAGAATCAAGGGTATGAGCGCACACAAGGCTTCTCGTCTGTTCCACTATAGACTGTCCTAGTGCTGATGTGTTACTGGTGCTCTTTTGTTGGTTGCTCTAAACAGAGGCTGGGCCCTTCTGCTGAGATGGTGATGATTGATCGGATGTTCATCCAGGAAGAGAAGATTGCGCTGAACCAGGACAGGATACTGGCTAAAGAAAAACCAGGTACACAGCCGGTTTATAGTGTATGAGAATTCAGAGTTCAGTATATAGGGGAAGGCGGGCTGGTGTCAGACTTTCTTAACCCATTTAAGATCATCAGTGCATGTAAGGGAGTCTCAGTGGAGTGCTAAATATACACTGCTTTGGCCTTCAAGAACTGGTGAAGGATATGGCCAAATTGGCATGGTGGTTTATGTTTGTATAGTGGCATGCAGCAGCTCGCATGGCAAATGTCCGGCGTCGATCAACACAGACTGAGAGAGCAATCCTCAAAGCCTCAGTGAAGAATACTGTGAGTGTTTTTAATTACTGATGATCTTTTAATTCCTGCGATGTCAATCTTTCTCTGCAGAAGAGTTTGTGGCAAACTCCTGTTTGCTGAGCAGAAGTGCTGACAGTGCTGCGAGGCCTCCGGCAGTGGAGCTGAGCTCTGTCCGAACAGGGCCATCCGCTCCAGCGGCGGCCCCTGTACCTGCCACCCCGTCTCCAGCTCCTCCCTCAGTCACTGCTACTCCCACTGCTGCCCCCACACCTGCCCCTACTGCCGCTCCCACAGCTGCCACCTCTCCCCCTTCTTTCCCTCCTACCAAGCTAGTGATCAAACAAGGAGGAGGGGGAGCGCTGGTATCCTGGTCCACCAGCTGCTCCCCCACGCCTGTGCCAGTGGTGCGGCCCAACGCCGAGCCCGCAGCACAGAGCTCGGAGCGCTCTTTCGGCCGCTCCTCGTCCTCCGCGCGTTCTGCCGACGATGACGACGACGCACTCCCGCAGCGGACCAGCAAGCCTCCTATGAAGACCTATGAGGCACGACAACGAATTGGCTTGAAACTGAAGATAAAGCAGGAGGCAGGGTTCAGCAAAGTGGTTCACAACACTGCCTTAGACCCTGTTCATTCACAGACCCAGCACACCCCGCAACCACAGACCGCTGAGCCACCCTCCAAAACCAGACCCCCTGTAACACAAACGGCAACGGTCATTAGGACTCCACCCCCCACTTGTAACCCCACTTCCTCCACCACTTTCAGTGCAGTGACCACACATGCAAGCTCTACCCCCAGCAGCACAGCTTCCTCCTCCGCTGCCCCTACTTCCTCTGGATCTCACTCATGGTCGTCATCCTCCTCTTCCACCTCTTCTGCCCAGATGAACGGCACTCTGGAGCACCATGAAGTGGGCGGGGTCAAACGGAACCCTACCTCCACAACGACGCCTCAGGCGACCACCTGCCGTCTCCCATTGCGCAAAACCTACCGCGAGAACATCAGCCCTCGTCACCGACCAGGAGTACCAGGTGGCGGTGATATAATGCCCATACCACAGCCGGCACCCGCAGGGCCCCTCACCTCTTCTCCTCAACCAGAGCGGACGGTGATCGCCAGCGTGAAGCTGGAGCGGCAGGGTGGCAGCGGGCCCGCTCACCCCCACGCCGACCCTGGCTCACAAGGCCTGATGGCAGTAGAGGACGAGTTCTTTCGTGGCATCAAAAATGCTTATCACCACCACCACCACCAACAGCAGCAGCAGCAGTTCTCTGACAAAGAGGATGAGGGGGACAGCGGGACTCGCATGGGCAGGATAAAAGGCTTGGTGAGTAAAAACAGAGAGCGGACACTGGGGACATTTCAGATGGACCAGCATGCACCAGGCCCTCCGTCTCCAGGAGAATCGTCCTGCACGAGAGACTCATCGTCACTTCCTGCTAAGCGGTGTAAATCGGACTCCCCAGACATGGACAACGCCAGCTTCTCGAGCGGCAGTCCCCCACCGGACGACTCGCTCAACGAACACCTGCAGTGTGCCATAGACAGCATACTGAACCTGCAGCAGGGCCCGCCGGGCAGGGGAGCCATGGGCAGGGTCCATGCCGCGAACCTAACGAACCAGCACCAAACCCACCACCGCCAGGGCACATCGTCGTCTTCATCATCGTCCACATACAGACACTCTGTCTCTTCCTCTTCATCTCCATCTTCATCTTCCATGTCCCAGCACCCACAGGTAGGGGGCAGAGGGCAGAATGGAAGTCTGGTGTCACAGACGCACAGTAGATAACAGCCCCTGTAGTGGATAGACGCTGAATGACTGTAAGGTGGAAGGGGTCTTGGAGGAAGGGGGATGTGAAATGGAGAGTCTCTTTCCTCTGTTCAGCTGTGTTTGCCTTGTTTGTCTATGGGTGGAGACTGAAGAATAACATTCTCTTGGTTTACATATGGCCCTGTAAGTGTACTTTGTGAAAGGATGAAGTGCACTTTTACATGTGTTTTTTTTTTTTTTTTGTTGTTGTTTTTTTGTGTTCTCGGGTGGGAAGCTTCAGGCCAGTTCCTAATCAGCGCATTGTTGACAGGGGTTCACTTTTTCTTTTCTTATAAAAATGCATTATTAATGACATAGTGAGGCAAGATGAGTCAAGCAGTTGTCCATTTGATTTATGTACTTTAAAAACAACAATAATAATAATAATTGGTCTGATTTATGGTCCCTGATGAATTTACGTGATAACCCTAGCTTTCTGTCTTCAGTGTATGTTTATCTTTGGTGATGTGTTTTATCATATCAAATGGACTGACTTACCTGCGGTGTAATTCTTTGATCTTGGGATTGGATATCTTTTGTCCACTAGAGAGCGACAATTGATCATCCCTCTTCAGCACAAAGTGAGCGAATTACGACTATATACTGAATTGGCCTCGAAAGGTTTGTGTAACGTTTCCCTTAGCAAGACTTGCGTTGGAAAACATCCATAGGAGCAAGTTTTGTGCAACCTCTCATTTCTGGTCTATTGAACGGTGATGTTGACACACATTCACAAAACTGAAGGAAGTAACAGAGCTGTTGACCTAAAATCGTGTCACCATCTGGAGCACATTTTACAGAACACACCTGTGCAGGGATTTTTTTTGTTTTGTTTAGGGGTGGGGGCGGGAGGTTCCTATGAGAACCTCAGAATTACCTCGAAAGTTTTCCCAAGCAACTTTAACGTGTGACCTCCAAGAAGGTTTGAAGGCAAATCCAGGGTTACCCATCGTTGTTCTCGAAGATCTACCTTCCTGGAGGGGTTACTTACATCCGTCACATCTGGCTGAAACGCTCAGATGCACCTAAAGAGCTTATTTAGCTTAGTCAGACATCAGATCACTTCAGGCCGTAAACTTGGTGGGAGGGGGCGTCTCTAGGAGCGCTGCTGTGTGCGCGCGCCTCAGGGCTCATCACACATTTTATGGAAATTGATGATTTTCGTGGTTCTCAGTCCTAGTCTTGGGGAGCCCAAGCCCTCCACACCTGAGCAGAAAGAGGCAAAATCCATTTTGTGGGATCTCCGAGCCTAGGACCTGAGAAACGCCTGTTTCAGTCAGTATTTTCTGTCTGTGAGCTGTTTGCTAGCTCTAAGCTCGATCTCAGACATTTGAGGCCCTGAAGTCACCCTCCTAATTTATTCCTATTTATTTTCTTTCGTACACACACTTAAGACTCCTTCGAAACCCTTTTGGACAATTCAAAAGCAAACACAGCTTAAGCAATGACCTGGAAAATGAACAATAATAATGTAAAGGAAAAAATAGAACTGTAAGAATTTGAAGTATAGTACTACAAATTAATTTTGTATTGTATTTATTGTGTATAATGACACTTTTTAAAAAGAACTGTACATTTAGTAAAACTGTAAATTAAACCTTGCTTCTTTTATGAAAGAATCACCTTTTTGCCTGTGTGTTGCCATTTCCAAACATGCCGTGAGGGCTGAGGACCTTTTCATTTGGGTGTCCGTTATAAGAAGTCCCTTGCACTTCCCTTCCTGACCACTAGGTGGTGACTTTTAGCTAAAAGAAGACATGCCTGAGGTCAGGCAGTGTGAAAGAGGGTGGGTACGGGGGGTGGGTACGGGGGTGGGCCCAGCTCTGGGCCCAGCTCTGGGCCCAGCTCTGGGCCCAGCTCTGGGCCCAGCTCAGAAGTAAAGGAAAAAGTGCATGTACAGTTAGCTGGGGCGGAGGGGGGGGTATTTCACAAAGTAAGGCTTTCTCACTTGGGCAGCCCACTCCAGCCAAAAGTCCAGATATATTTTGGGTCCTCCTCTCTGTGAAATACTGCCCCTGCCCCAGCATGGCTGCATCATGTGCCGCTCTGGACTGATAATGGCTGGCTTGTATAAACCATGCCAAACTCGCATAACACACCCTAAGCTCTGGCTCTGTGAGCCTGTTTGTGCAATAGGCAGCACTGTTGTGAAGGGTTTTGGTGTGGATAGAGGTGAAAGAAGCCACTCCTTAGTCGGGAGTGCAGAAAGCACTGAACATACAAAGTCTGATTTACTTGTTTCCGTGTTAAAGGAAAAAATTCATCACTTATTTTTCCATGTCCGCATAACTCCATGCCATCAGTGCAATTTTTAAATCAACAGTCCAGCAGGGTGATTTTGGTGTGAAATGGTTAATTGTGGAGAAACGCACCAGCCCACTCCCAGTAGTGGTGATGTCGCCAGTGCTCACTGTGTATTTTATTGACTAATTAAAATGGCCTGTGAAATTAATTATACATAGGACCAGTGTTCAGTATTAGGGATGTGCTGCCCAGTGAATTGGTCAGTGGTTCGTTTTATAAAAACAGCCAGTGTTTTTATCCTGAAGCTCAGACAGCGAGGGCTAACCGAACATGTGAAACACCCCAGCACAGCTCCTGCAGCTTCTATTAGCCGAACTTAAAACCCACAGTCATTCAGTAGTGAGTGTGTTTACTGACGCAGCAGTGCTGCTGGAGTGCTTAAACACCTCCACGTCACTGCTGGACTCAGATAGCCCACCAACCAGAAATAAGCTGCCAACAGTGTCCTGTGGGCAGCGTCCTGTGGGCAGTGATGAAGGACTAGAGAATGACCAACACAAACTGTGCATCATCAGATCAGAACTTCAGTCTCTGACTTTTCCCTGAGCAGAGAGGAACAGAGGGACACAGTCTGGAGTTACAGAAACTGCAGAGGGCTCCTGTATGGTCAGTGTAGAAACCAGGAGGTGGTTTTAATGAAGTGGCTGGTCGGTGTGGTCATTCCAAACTGTTTTTTTCGCTGTGCAGCACTGCAGGTATCACTCTGCCATGAAGATAACAGCCCAGAGCCTGTGTGCTCATTTCTCAGGCCTCAGGCAGCACACTCGGAGCCCTCTGTGGGGAGCGTTACACAGGCAGGAGACTCTTCTGCTGGCCGGCTCCTTTCACCACCCCTGTGAACAGCTCTGAGCCTCTGAGCTGGCCGGATCATCTGGAACAGAGTGTTACACATCAAACACACCCTGACTGACCTCCCTCACGTCCTCGAGCCCGTGTTTGAGACGTGTCTTACTAACCCAGTCGCGAGAAACTGGACGGATCCCCCTCACTGAGTCTTACTGACTTTCTCCATTTGGGCTCCTTTCACTCATCATCTGTCTCCACCCTGTTCCACCCACCACCCAGGCATGCCCAGAAGTCTCACCTTAAAAAAAACTCAGCTGTGCAGGACTAGCCCTAAAGTGTGTGTCAGTCCCTGAAGTGAGAGAGAGAGAGAGCTAGAGAGAGAGAGAGAGAGAGAGAGGAGGCAGGGAGGGAAAGGCAGTGAGAGGAGAGTTGCAGTGCTGTGAGCGTTTGCAGCTTGAGGGACACACCGGGAGCTCGTGCAGAAGCTGGTCTGAGGAAGGCAGAGGGCTTTCTCTTTTTTTCCTCCAGTGCAGCGGTGCAGCCTTATATGTACAAATTGCTTCTGGGGGTCAAGCTTCAAGTATCAACAAGTGGGACAGAGCTGAGCTCCTGCAGAAGGTTTCTATTCTTGCTGCTCAAAAGCTGCTGATGTTTGGGTGTGTGTGAGGTGACCGCTCTCACACCAGGTAAGAACATCATTACTGCCCTGCTGATGCTCTTTTCTCTCTGAAGGTCCACCCTGTCCTTACAGATCTAGCAGCGCTGTAGTATTTCTGGCTTCTCCACCACTTTCTCTACAGCTCCTCCACTCTGGAGGTCCTTCTTATGCAACACTGTAACAGTTGATGAAAGTCACGAGAGACAGCTGGAGACCAAAGAAGGACAAAATGGTCACAAGCTGCCTGCATTGAGAGCAGGGAGCATAATCACAAGGCGGCCGTTGTAGTCTGTGTGGATAGGCAAAGCCATGTTGCTCTTTCCTCTAGTCTCACACACACACACACACACACACACACACTCTGTGGCTCCACACAGGCTTGGGGATCTGTACTGTGCACAGGGCTCATTTCTTCCACCATGACTGGCTGTGTTGCAACTGTGATGAATGATGCCACAAGGCATTTTCCAGCTCCTGCGCAACTCGTTAGTCTTACTTGAAAACGGCAGATTCCACTGATCTGCCTGATCTGAGCCGTCCGTATGCAAAGTCCTCGTTCAGAGGCCTCTTTTCTCATGTGGAGGCATTTGTCTAAAATGTCTGCTTCACTAAACGAAAAAGTTTGAAGTGTTTTGAAGAGAAAATCTGTTCTTAACAAACAGTGAAAATAAACCTTCCTATATAAAAGTACAGGAGTCTATCAGGTCTGTGTCAGACTGTTAGAGAGACCAGCAGCAGAATTTACATGAAGCATTATCAGAGTGTCTGCAGATATCAGCAGAACCAGTTAATGCTATGTAAATAATTTGAAATGCTACAAGATATCCATTTGAAGATACATGCATATATATATATATATACAAAAAATGTTAAATGAAGGCAGTAGTGGCGTACATTAATTCACCACAATAGAGTGTAATACTAATCTAAGCTGATAACTGATCTTCATTCTTACAGTGAATCCTTCAGTAAAGACTGCCTGAACTAACCTCAGTCTAAACCTAAAATATAATACTAAGTCTGGTTAAATCAGTTCTTCTTATCGACACAGTTTATAACAGAAGTGTGATCTTTTGTTGAAATTACTCCAAACATACGTTCAGTACTGAGATCCTGCTGTGTTTCCTCTCTTTCAGCAGCTTTAGGAAATTTGTAAACTGTCTGTAATATTTTATTAATCAACATTTCTTCGTTCAGCTTTAGTGAGATATTCGTCTTACATCAAACATAAACAGCATGCTGGAAAAGCTGGACAGAGTCGTGTTTTTAAAAGGAACACTGTCACTTTTTTTAGCTCCTACAGTGAGAGAGAGAGAGAGAGAGAGAGAGAGAGTGAGAGAGAGGGAGATACAGAAAGGGTTACAGACTTTCTTATTTCCCCCAAATTATTCCCTTTTTCTCCAAATCTGGTTCTGCCCATTAACCCAGCCGTTCGTAGCTCCTCCTAACACCAGCAGTGCTCCCGACATTAGGAGTCCTCCTCCGATACATGTAACGTCAGCCACCGCCCTTTTTCTAACTGCCGCCAAGGTGGCACTGCCGGGCAGCCGACACGTTTGGAGGACAGCAGCGGGTGTCCAGCTCCAGCACACCAGCTAACAGATGCCTGTGCTGGCCAACATCGCTTTAAGAGTGATGATGGGAGAGAGCACGGCCAACTGTGCTCTCTCTGACTCCGGCTGCTGATGGCAAAGCGGCCTGGCTCAGGATTTGAACTCGTGACCCCCGGAGCTGTAGTGGCAAGGCATTAGACTGCTGAGCCACTCAGAGCCCCGCTTACAGCCTTTCTACAAAGAAAGTTCTAACCCAGTGGGAGAGTGATCCTGGTGCAGTTCTCCTCCCAGCGTGAGGAATAGTGTGTACAGTAGATCACTGTCTAGCTGGAGTGCTCTGGCCATTGTTTACCCATTCCACGTTCCACCGCAGAGCAGTACTGGAAAACACATCTCACTCTTTTCAATATACGGAAATGAGCTACGTATGAGGTTTGAGTGTGTGTGTGTATGCGTGTGTGTGTGTGTGTGTGTGGTGTGTGTGTGTGTTTCCAAACTGAACAGCAACATTTTCCAGGCAAGCACAGACAATGCTCTCTGCTTTAGCACTGGGCTAGAGGATAGTTCATATCCAGGGGGAAATGATTATGGGAGCGTCATCATTTAACCCCAGATGTACTGAAGGACAGAGACGCCTGCCTTCGCACGAGTTCAGAAGCACAGTTCTGTACTTTTTCAGTACTGTACTGTAATTTGGCAAATGATCCAGTACACTACCTTAAACTTTAAACTTAAATAAGCTTGAAAATAATAAAAAACTGCAATCCGGTGAAAAACTGGCTCCAGTTTCCCAGACTACAACAATTTCTACAACAATGGTGATTCACCATCGTCACAGCATTTCTTCACTGCACGTTTCTTTACTAAAAAACATATAAAACTGTACTGTACAAATTCTGTCCCACATGTTTAGTTAGGGAACATAGTTGTACTGTATTCTTTTGCAGTTGTTGTTATTATTATTGTTATTATTGGTGCTGTTATTGTTGGTGCTGTAATTATTATTGTTATTATTGGTGCTGTTATTGTTTACTTGCGTTGTCTCCATACAGACTGGCATTTATTTTGTCTATTTGAAAAAGTTTCAATCTAAAGAAGATTTCTCTGAGTAGAGGTGGATGTAGTTTACTGTTAAAGCTCATTACGAGCCTCTGGAGACAGATCACTTTGCTCGTACCTTAGGGGACAAAAACGTAACTGAGCAGTGTCCTGACAGCGTATGATGTAGCACCTCCTGTAAACACCCAGCTGACATTCTCTGAACATTAGAGACGTTCTATTTTTGTCTCTTAAATAATGCTGTGTGCAGAGTGTGTGCGGAGGTCGTCCTGGGAAATGAATGGATGTCCACTATTCAGAGCATGTTTCAGTAACTGCACTGAGGAGAGAGAGACTGTGCTAGCTCTGTCTGTTTATGCAGTAATGTAGAACAGGAGGGCCCGGTGAGAGGACTAGCGGTAACACTGTCTGTGAGACCCTACAAAATAACACAACGTCTAAAGCCATTTAGTAAATGTGCAAACAGCCTCATCATAAAAACACCAGCACTGTGACAAGCCCACTCTTTTCTTCTCTACAGACGAGTAACAGACTGAGAAGATCTGCCCTGAAGGGAGAAAAAAAGACTGTAAGGCCGAGTTGCTCAACATACAGTCTTCTTTTATACGAAAGCTGGGAGGCAGACCTACGTGAGCAACTTTGGTAAATACAGGAAAAAGAGACAAGCCTACATCGCCCTCTCTGAGGAAGCAGAAACACATCGAGCCAGGGTTCAAAACAGACCCATAAATTACAGGAGAGAAGCAGACCACCTGAGTCTCGGCACAATGTCTCGCTGGGGGCGGAAAAATGTCAAGAAGGCCCCTGAGGTGATCAGGACGGTCACGGAGGGCCTGAAGTCACTCTATCGAAAGAAGCTTCTGCCCATTGAGGAGTACTACGGCTTCCAGGACTTCCACTCCCCAAGTCTGGAGGAAGCTGACTTTGACAACAAACCTATGGTGCTAGTGGTTGGTCAGTACTCCACAGGAAAGACCACCTTCATCAAGTAAGGCCTGTATTTGTTCTGGAAAGATAACGCTAGCTATTCTGAATGTGTTGGATTTTTGACTGTAAATATAGCATTAGCACCACCTACTAATACTAATAGTCAGTAGGTCCCCCTTGTGCCGCCCTAACAGCTCTGGTTTGTCGAGGCACGGACTCCACAGGAAGGAGGGTGTCCTGCTGTGGTATCTGGCGCCAACACTAACGCTAGCAACAGATCCCTTAAGTCCTGTCAGTTGTGAGGTGGGCGGGGCCTCCGTTAGCATCAGTGATCCTTAGGTTGTCCTTCCTTGGAGCTTTTTTTGTAGGTACTGACCATTGCATACCAGGAACACCCCACAAGACCTGCCTTATGTTTTGGAGATGTTCTGACCCAGTGTACTTCAGCTGTTATGTGGTGCTAATGTTATGGCTGATGTGTGTATATCCTGTGTTGTGACCCTTAACCCTTACTTTGCCTGTTTTCTCAGGTACCTGCTGGAGCAGGATGTGCCTGGAAGCCGCATAGGACCAGAGCCTACTACAGATTGCTTTACTGCGATCATGCATGGTGAAGTGGAAGGGCTGATCCCAGGAAATGCTCTCATAGTGGACCCCAACAAGCCCTTCCGCAAGCTCAACCCCTTCGGAAACACCTTCCTCAACAGGTACAGAATTCATAATGTTCAATATTAGGGATTATTATAGAATTCATGGTCTTTTTTTTAGCTGTGCTGAAGTACATTATATGGACAAAAGTATTGGGACACCTGCTCATTCACTCTTTCTTCCAAAAGCAAGGGTATTAAAACTGTCTCTACTGTCCTGGGAAGGACAATACTAGATTTTGGAGGAGCATTGCTGTGAGCACTTGCTTGCATTCAGCAACAATAGTGAGAATGAGGCTAGAATGTTGGATGATCACCACCCCACCTCATCCCCATCATTCTAGAGAACACAGTTCCACTGCTCCACAGCTCAGTGCATTCACCAGAAGGGGTGTCCACCTGCATAGATAGCACCTGTAGTCCTATCATTAAAATTTTACCCATGTTTATGTATCTGCCTCTGCAAATACGTGAAGATTTAAGACACCTGTACTGAACCGATTGAGTTTACATGTGAAGATCTTCATGAACAGTGTCTTGAGATGTGCTACATGTGTTAAATACAAGATATCTGTATTAGGCCAGAATTCCCATGTCAGGAAGTAGAGGATTAGTGTAGTAGTGGTTAAAAAAATAGGTTGTAAGATTTAAAGGAGAAGCACCATTAGATAGATATACCGGGACACCCCCAGGATGAGGTAAGTGCAATACAGGAGGAACCCGATACGGCCTGTGTCGGCTGAAGTGTGTTTGTGTGAGGCGAGTGGGGTGAGGAGTCAGAGAGAGAAAAAACAGTGCGTCATTTTTCACTCTATGGAATTTCAAGTGTCCGTGCCAAAGTTCTGAGGGAGGAGGGACTCTCCTTGTTTGTGGAAAAATGGAGAAGGGGAGAGATATCACATGAGGTGAGAGCCTGTGCAGAACAGAACAAGCTGGATGCATGGCTTTAGGAAGGATCTGAGCCATAGTGTCTGATCCATAGGGAGGAGGGCACGATGAAGTCAAGTCTGAAAGCTCTCATGGAAAAAAAGGTTGTTTACCCTGTTCTGAGCCCCAACTTAATAGCAGTAATTTGCTGGAGAGTGAAGTCTCTACTGAGGTCTGCACTGAAGAGACTATCTGAAGAACCCTGAACTGTAGCAACCTCCAAAACGAGGAGCTTCTGTGAGCTTCAGCTCACTGCTAATGTTTAAGGTTCCATCATCACTTCATGCAGTGTAGTTGTCTAATGCTTCTGGGGTGGCACGACCCACTGATAGTAATCTCCTGGAATCAGGGTCTTTCCTGTTCTCTGAGGGCGTGTTTTTTGAGTGTGTTTTGAGAACGTTGCTTCTGTGACTTCCTGCTATGGGAATTGTTTGACTCGTTATACCCATTTACTGCAGGAAGTAGCTGTGTTGTTCTAAGCGTCTGATCATTAGAGGGCCATATTGTTTAATTCTGGCAGCGCTAGTCATTTTCCTTCAGGAAGCCCCTGCGCTTTTGGAAGCACCACTTCTACACAATAGAGCTGGGAGGGGTGCAGCCCACGGTCTGCACATTAGATCACCTCACACAGTTGTGATACAGGAGCGCTGGAAACTTCTGCGTAGTTCAGATTCTTTCCAAAGTTCTCCAGAGTGCAACTGTTCTGGCGGCTTTCTTAAACTGCTGCTTCTCCTGCAGTTAAAGTCCACGGTTAAGGGCCACGCCAGCAATTTCTCCAAATTTCTGCATAATGTAGTCACTGAGATCCGGTAATCCCGTCGTGGTTTGATGTGAAATGGTTAATTGTAGAGAAATGTAATGACTCAGATTTCTTTGCAGTGGTGGTGTGCAGTGTTAGGGGCGGGGTGGAGATGTCTATCTCAATCCCTGTTCATGTGACCTCTTCATATAACCATCAATGCCCCCAACACCAGGAGGGTGAAGACCAGCACGTCTCCTAAGACACATGAAAATGTGAAGCTTGTTTTCGAACAGCAGTGCAATCAGAGGAAAGCCAGGCTCCCCAGCTCCAGTCTAACAGCTAACCTGTACTGACCTGCCTCACACTAGGAGTGCTGTAGGAGCCCACCCCTGAGAGAGCAAGGCCAGTTGTGCTCACTCTGACTCCGGCTGCTGATGGCATGCAGCACAACCTGGGATTCGAACTCTGGGATCATAGTGTTGAGCTTTTGTCTATTTATTGAATTTATTAAAATCTGAGACACAGTATCATTGTACTACACGACACCCTGCAAGGATTTTAATAATACATTTTAGAGCTTCATCTCAAAACTATCACAAAGCAGCATCTCAGACATGAGGATATCCATGATCACTGCATATGAGCTCTGTCTGCGATGTTGCTTTAAGAGGCCTTCAACTCTTCAGATGTCTGGTTTTACCACTGTGAACGATTCTGACTTGGCAGGTTTCTCTGGACTTCAGCATTTCACCTCCAACCACTTATCAATATGATGTTTATACATTTGCGACTGAAATCTGCAGAAATGTGGAAATTCAGTGAAATTCTCTTTAAGGAAGGAAAGGTGAAGCATCTTAGGACCACTCAGAGGAAAGCTAGTGTTCAGCCAGTCTCTAATATGTGTTCAGTAAGTAGGGTGTAGGATTCAGCACTGTATAATAACGGGTCTCTCTGTATTCTCTTCTTGTTAGATTTCAGTGTGCACAGCTTCCCAACCAGGTTCTGGAGAGCATCAGTATCATCGACACTCCTGGCATCCTGTCTGGAGCCAAGCAGAGAGTGAGCCGAGGTGAGGCCAGCACTAAAGGTGAGGAGAGGGGTGGGGCATCAGGGGACGATGAAGACACTCATCCCGCAATAATTCCACCCATTCTCCTCAGTCACCTGCACCCTGCTAATCCTCTCTCCTGCACGACTACACAGCAAACCACCGCAGCACTTTGTGTGGTTTTGGGCCTTCTGTCATGAGGTGGTATGAGTGGAACAGCACCTACAATAACAGGAAGACAACCGTCGACAATAATAAAATAACAAATAATTTAATGGATTTAATTTAATGGATTCCACAGTGCTTTTGTGTAATATCAGTGTGTGGTGTAGCCAGACAATATTCAGATATCTGAACGGTTCTGTCTGGGTATGTTTCTCGCAGTTCATTTCACATCAGTCCGCCCCGAATGACTTCAGTGACACCTCAAGCATTTAATTATGCAGACCTTATTATAAGTGACAACAGTGAAGCACTAAGTCATCACAGTTAATGTAATTTCATTTGGTGAGCGACTATCAGGTGACCAACTACCTCAGCTGTTCATACCTGTAATCACAGGTGTCATTAAAGCAACACTGTGGAACAGTGGGGTTCCTGCTCCTGGGCTCCCCCTACAGTCAAGACGAGTAAATCCTGCTTTAAGCCACCCCTACAGGACAGACTGTCCACATGCTTTTCTGGACAAGCTGAGAGCTACAGAAGGTAGAGCAGCATGTGGGCTGAGGCAGTAGAGTAATACTACAGGATTTTACACTAATATGACTCTATGGGTTACGCAGCGTTACACAGCAGCTCTGCAGAGCGCCGTCCTGCTCGCTTCACCAGAGCTCCATAGTGCAGTTAGCAGAGCTCCGAGCCCGGAGTAGCAACGCTAGAGACGTTGTTCTCCCTGATACAGCCAGTGGAGTGTCAGCATGATTCAGCTTATTCAGAGTTTTGCTTTAACAGAATTTTGTCATTTCGTCAAGTACAGTGTTTTGTCTTTGACCACCTCTTCAGTTTAGGTGAATTCCATAAAATCTGTGTTTAGAAAAACAACATGAGTAGAAAAATACTGCCTCTGGACGCTTGTCTCACTCTTTCACTCATTGTCTAACATCACTGATTTTCTGCATGATCCTAGACAGTGTATCCTAATAAATTAGCAGAGTAATTACCCTGTATATTGTATATATTCTAGATAGGTCTTAAGACAGATCTAAAAAAGACTCCAGTAATGACCTTTCTCAAATCGCTACGAATAAATGCACAGCAGATGTACTGCAGAGTAAAACCCGTAACCAGATTCTTCAAAACCTCAAACAATTCCAGCTATTCAGATCTGCATCTGTTCAGCTATTCAGATCTGCTTTGTGTTACATATTTTGATCTGAAAACAGCTGCATTACATCTGACACACAGGGTGGAGGAGTGACGCATCACAGTGTGACAGTTAGGGAGAGGGAACGAAGGAATGTAGCAGGTAGGGCTGGACAGAGGTGGAGTGAGCAATGATACAGCTGTATGCAAAATAAAGAGCATCCTACTAAGATCAGAGCGTGTAAATGATTATTGCATCTCAGAGTGTTTGTATTCCCTGCAGAACGCGTCTAATCCTGGGATATTCTTGGGCATCTTTCTGCAGAGCAAGTTTCAAATCTGCCACAGACTTTGTGGTGTTCAGTTTCTGTCTCACATTTGCTGGATATTATTGGAATTTGCTGAAATTTAGAGGAATCAATTGTTCTGTGAGCCTGTGCAGAGTGTTCTGTGCCACTGGCTGCCACACAACCCCATCGCATAATAGATCAGCTGGAGAGCGGTTCTTTTTCTCAAATACTGCTAATATGTCCATTTATCATAACCAGACCACAGCATGTGTTTTGAAGATGCCTCTGGCGTATTTATGTGTCGTTTTGCATACTTTTGTGATGAGGTCACAGATAAGCTTTACCTCTGTGGGCTCTGTAGATATGTAGATAACTGTGTGTGAGCAAAGCCGCACAGTAGAACAGTGCACTATCACTCCTCTGTCAGGTAAACCTTCCTGCTGGTCTTTGCTATTATATGGGGTTTTTGCTTTGCCTTTCTGGCCAGCATATGAGCAGCCAATATTAATGAGTTAGAATCTTTAAAACTAGTAGGATGTCCAAACTTTTGCACATTTCAGCACTTTTTCAGATGTTACGAGCAGCACTTATTACGTAATCAGTCATACAAAGTTAATCAAATATAAAATAAGGATGCAGCACTATATGCAGAATGTTGTTGAAAAAATTTTAACTAAATACACTATATGGACAAAAGTATTGGGACACCTGATCATTCATTGTTTTTTCTGACATCAAGGGTATTAAGAGTTGATCCTGCTTTTGTAGGAGTAACTGTCTGTACTGTCCAGAAAAGAAGCATTGCTGCAAGGATTTGATTGCATTCAGCAACAAGAGCATTAGTGAGGTCAGGATGTTGGGTGATGATCACCACCCCACCTCATCATCCCATCATCTCCCCAACTCATCCCATAAGTACCGGATGGAGCTCCACTATCATTCCAGAGAACACAGTTCTTCCACTGCTCCACAGCTCCTCAATACTGGGGGGCTTTATACCCCTCTAGCCCACGCCTGGCATTATTAGGCAGCATGGAGCCAATAGGGTCATGATGTTGATCTGCTCCAGATAGTCCTATTCTATTGGCAGTACTTCTTCTCTACAGGGACTAGACAAGCTGTGTGTGTGCATTTGCACATCTGTGTCAGCAATGGCTATCGTAAAGTAGCCAAATGCATTCATTACAAGGGGTGTCCACAAACATTTGGACATATACTGTATGTGATTTGGCCAGGGGTTCCCAAACATTTGAACACAGCGGTAGATACTAGTTCGTAGTGTAGTGTGGTTTACAGTAAGGTGTCTCCCAACCTATAAATGATCTGGACACAATCTGGCAGAGCCTTCACTCACTGCAGTTCTCTTTTTCCTCCTGCAACCCTCTTCTGATAGGCTACGACTTCCCGGCCGTCCTGCGTTGGTTTGCTGAACGTGTGGACAGGATCATTCTCCTGTTTGATGCTCACAAGCTGGAGATTTCTGATGAGTTTTCGGAGGCCATAGGTGCTCTGAGGGGCAATGAGGACAAACTGCGTGTGGTGCTCAACAAGGCCGACATGGTTGGAACGCAGCAGCTGATGCGTGTGTATGGCGCACTCATGTGGTCTCTGGGGAAGGTTTTTGGCACCCCCGAGGTTCTGAGGGTGTACATCGGATCGTTCTGGTCCGAGCCCCTCATGGTTCCAGATAACAGAAAGCTGTTTGAGCTGGAAGAGGAAGACCTCTTTGCAGACATTCAGAACCTACCACGCAACGCAGCTCTCCGCAAGCTGAATGACCTGGTGAAAAGAGCTCGTCTTGTGAGGGTAAGCTCTTTTGAGTCACAGTATGATTGACACACATGATTTTTGATTGCTGTAGTGTTTAAAACTAAGCCAAAACATTAACACCACCTGCCTAATATTGAGTAGATCCCCCTTGTGACGCCACAACAGATCTGACCACTGGAGGCATGGACTTATCAAGACCTCTGCATTCTCAGATTCTTATGCTTGTCCATTTGTCCTGCTTCTACACCTTCATCACCATCACTGTTTACTTGCTGCCCAATAGATCCAGTGTTTTAACCTCACCTATCAGTGGTGCTAATGTTATGGCTGATTGGTGTAAAAACTGAGATTTACTTCTGACATTTTGAGGTTTTATGTTAAGCATGTTAACGACACTATTATAGTTACTGTGAGGGGCAGTTACTGGGCTTTTCAGGCTGGTGTATGTAAGTGAGCTATTCTGATTGGCTGCACTGTTGTGAACATCATTTAAAAAGCAGCCTGGGCTGAAACACTAGAGCAGAACTGTGACCATCCACTTTTTCAGCAACTCTGGTTCTAGATATTTCAAAATCATAACTGGTTCTCAGCGCTACACTCACCTAATGTTGCTCTACTTTTCTTTAAAGTCTGTGGACAAGACTTTTACTGCAGTTCTAATGCAGACGTGTGTTTATCATGTACATACTGTCCTCTGCAGGGGGTTAGATTATGCAGTGCGGCATGCTGTCAGATCTGTGTGACGTTCACAC
Source organism: Salminus brasiliensis (assembly GCF_030463535.1). Taxonomy (NCBI): domain Eukaryota; kingdom Metazoa; phylum Chordata; class Actinopteri; order Characiformes; family Bryconidae; genus Salminus; species Salminus brasiliensis. The sequence goes on from NC_132890.1 coordinate 38,285,725, forward strand.
TGTTAGCTCATATCGGACTGCAGAAACTGATGCCTAGACAAATCTGCCTTTCTGGCCCCAAAGCACACAGTGGAAATTTCCAGGTTAACAGCGACGTCTGATGAGGAATAGGGAAAGACCCTTGCTAAAATATTCTGGCTTAAAATCAAATTCCATATCCCCGATTATAAATGGGATTTTTCATGTCCAAGCCAAACATTTCACAGCCTGCTTTCTTCACAGGTCCATGCTCACATCATCAGTTATCTGAAGCAGGAGATGCCATCTGTCTTCAGGAAGGACAACAAAAAGAAGAACCTGATCTACCAGCTGCCCGTCATCTTCTCCAAGATCCAGCTGCAACATCACATTTCCCCTGGAGATTTCCCTGACTGCGCCAAGATGCAGGTCGGTGCAAGCTGAAAGCCTTTAGTGCTGCTCTTACAAACAGACACTAAGCCGAAATGTGCTGATCCTCCATCTGTAGCGCTAACACACTAACACACACTTAAACACTTAACTCTTAAACTCAAATTTAGCTGTGTAGCTTTATATAACTGTTGTCACAAAGCAGTTTTACACAATCAGTAATTAGTAAAAGACAAAAAAATCAATAACATAAAAAAACCTAAGACCCGCAGTGAGCAGCCAAACACCACCATGCAGGAGAACCTCCCTCAGAGCTGGAGAAAGAAACTTTGGGAGGAACCAAGACTCACAGGGAGGACCCGACCCATCCTTCTCTGATCAGAACTGATTATAGATTATTGATTAAGGTCACCAAACCACCTAAACTACTGAACTGCTCAGGTGTGCAGCATATTTATAATCATTTACATTTGCAACATCTTATCCAGAGCGACGTACAAGGTCACTCGTGTTACAGAGGTGGGCCAATGCAGTGTTAGGAGTTTTGCCTAAGGATTCCTATTGGTGTAGCGCAGCATAGTCACCCAGACTGGGAATCGAACCCTGGTCTCCCGCATGGTGTAATAGCTCATGGCAGCTAGTGATTTCATCTGTTGCGCCACACCAACCACCTCATAATATAATAATCATGGTGTAGTATAACTGAATATAGTCATGGCAGCGATGGTCAGAGTAATGGGTTTTTTGTGTTTGCTGATGAGTTCTGTCAGAAATGTGGGTGCAGATACAGGGTTGTGCAATTAACCGGACACCCATGGCTGATAGCGTGAGCACAACAATTCATAAAAGTAATATACAGTGACTATTTATAGGATCAGGACGCAGGAGACATAATGTAAACAATCAACGTCTACCATTGAGGAATACGTTTATTACCCTACCTCTCCGCCACTGAAGGGGACAGATGATGAAGATGTCTCTTTTTCAGAGCTTTTGCATCAAACATTGATGATCTGATGTCTACCAACCTAAAAACTGCAAAATAACACAACTTTGTCAGTATTTTTGAGAGCTGCCAGGTCAGAAATTAGGCCATTCAATATACAGTACAGATTTGGGTTTGCTTCCCTTGTCACAGCCATCTCAATATAATTATACATCCTCCATCTAAGTAGCTCCACCCACTAGCCTAGAGTCTTAAAGGCAGTCAGGTTGCTTTCTTTATTATTAGACTGCAGAAAATAACAAACTGCATCAGGAGTGTGTACTGGTCCTAGCTAGAGCAGGTACTACATTTGAAAACAGACATTTGGGGATGGTATATTAAAGAAGAAATGGGGTTTCATTTGTTTTCCAGTGTTTCTTATTTCTGATCCTTACTACATTAGAGGAAATGAAATTTCCTGATAGACCTCAAACTACCCAGCCTCCTCTTAGCCCTACCGGCCGAAATGTTCCTTTAAATGTTAAAAAAGTGTTCAAACTTCTGTTGTTGTTTAGGAGCAGCTCGTGGGTCATGACTTCACCAAGTTCAAGCCCCTAAAACCAAACATGATGGCTATGCTGGATGAGCTGCTGTCCTCCGACATCGCCAAGCTGATGCCTCTCCTCAGGCAGGAGGAGCTGGAGGCAGGCGTTCAACCCGGAGTCCAAGGTGGGGCCTTCCTAGGGACCCGTGCCGGGCCCTTTGTGGAAGGCGACCCTTTCGGCGAGAAAGTGGAGGAAGATGGCGAGATCGGCGAGACCGAAGAAGATTGGGTCGTGACTAAAGATAAGCCAAAGTATGACGAGATTTTCTACAACCTAGCCCCCAGCGAAGGCAAGCTGAGTGGACCCAAGGCCAAAGACTGGATGGTCAGCACACGGCTGCCCAACTCTGTGCTGGGCCGGATCTGGAAGCTGTCCGACGTGGACCGGGATGGCATGCTGGATGATGAGGAGTTCGCCCTGGCCAGCCACCTGATTGAGGTGAAGCTCGAGGGCCATGGCCTGCCGCCTGAGTTACCCGCTCGCCTGGTGCCTCCCTCTAAGCGCAGACAGAAAGGATCTGATGCCTAGACAATACGAGCTGCCCATGAGGGGCTACTAGATGGCCTTCTTGTCAGAATGCATATACTGAGAGGAAATGTGACCTAACACACACTGAGACAGACGATCTTCTCAACTCTCCTGTTTTTACTGTCTCCCACTGTCACACTCAATCCTACAGCATTAATCAGCCAAGATCCCAGAGCAGCTCTGAGCAGGTGCAGCCGTTACTCTGGGCAAGTTCACTCTTTGAGTTTTTAAGATTGTCCAATTAACAAGATGTTTACACACACACACACACACACACACACACACACACACACACACACACCTTTGCTCTGTTGGTCATGCCGGCACAGTGCTGGTCTGGAATCTTGATCAGTGAAAGCTTGTGACCGTTTCTACAAGCATGAGAAATGATCAGTTGACAGGAGAGACAGGCCAGCCTTCGTGTCTGAATGCAGGCATGCAGATATGCATTGAGACAGGGAAGATCTGTCTAGGGAGTCTACACTGTTCCACCCCTTCAGAGCTGCAGCTCGCGCCTCACTGCCGCTATGCATCTCCACCTGCTTTCTTCCCCCTGTGTGCCTCTTGCATTATAAAATGTAAATGAGCAAAGGCTCATTCGATTAACAAATAAGAGCTTACAAATGAAGAGCTGGAACATGCACACATGTATACACCAGCCAACTGCAGGAAATCATAGAGGAAATCATTTTAATGTGTTTAAATATAAAAAAGTACTGAATAGCATAATGTGAAATATAGGCAAGTATTTGAAAGGGTGGTTCTTAGGTGTCTGTTTTAAGGTAGTTTGTACCGTTTATGAAATCTTTGTCCTTCCATGCATGACCTCCTGCTCTTTAAAATGAAAAAAATCTCTCTGTACTTTTGTGATTTTTCTTTTTGTTCATTTCTACGTACAGTTTTTTTTTATATCGAACGAGCTCATCACATACTATGAATGAATGTTCCACGTATGTACATTTAGATTCAATGTCGAAGATTTTGATGACGAGGATCTCACTGACTACTACACACAGCTTTAATGTTAACCCTCAGTATAACACCAAATAAAACGTTTTCATCACAAGTGTTTATTAATTACAGACTTCAGACTCCAGAGCCTCTTCTGTTGCTCTGTCCCAGTGGTGGTGTCATCTCTGTTTTCATTTCTTCGTCACACTGGAACAGAATGGCATCGTTTTCACAACAGCAGCACATAAATACATCAATTACACAAGATAATGAATACATGTAAAACCATGTACGGACGCATCGAGTAAACAAATGTCTTTCAAACTGAGAAGAATAGAAGAGCTACTGCAAGCAATTATCAATAACACGATAAGGCGAAAGGGTTCCATACTCGCATTTAAAGAAGGTAAGGAAAATGCAGTGCTGGTTTAGGGGGTGTGGTCATTCTGTGGTTGGGGTTGGGAAAGTATGCTGTTATTTATATATTTATTAGGGGGAGGGAGGAGCAATTCAGTCACTCCAGAATGTGTATTACTCTACATTTGTTTTGTAGTGTTTTGTTTTACGTTTTAATACTAGAATACACACATTTAGTAATAAATATAATAATGTTATTTTTATTTTTATTTTTAAAGCCTGTACATCTTTACATGATCTTAGTATATTTAATATTAGTATACTTTTAAAGCATGTGAAGAACTCACAGCTATACTGTATTACTGTATTAGCTGAAGTGAAGTTGGTCAGATAAGGAATCACAAGTCGCTCCTTGTTCTCTCCTCCACCCCTCGCCCAGTGAGTAGGCCGAGTATGATGCCCGTCTGAAGCATGGGTTGAACTTGGTGAGGAAACGGTGGAATGGAGAGTTAGCATTAACTTTAGCTTTAGCTTAGTAGTTTTGGCTGCTAGCTGGTAACATCACCTCTCTTATCAGTTTAAATAAAGCTCAGTTTAGTTTTCCTCACTGAAATAATGTCACAGGTGAACTCTGTCTGGGGTAGCTTTCCAAAAACTTGAGAGAGGTTCGTCTGCAGCAGCTGAGGATCACGTCTATTAATGATGCCTAGAGGACACCAGATGGCGCTCTGCTTCAGCTAACGTAAGGATGGGAAGTGGCTCAGAACCGTAAAAGCAAATACACGATCCATTAAAAGCCTGGTTTGCCCTTGATCCCAAGTCACTGGATCGGGTCGGGACATCTGTTTCACAAACATTAGATCGTATTGACGGAAATGTGCTGTGATCATTTTACCAAACCTCCCCTCTGCTAGTTCACCCTAACAGTTAACCCCTTCTACGAGGCCAGATGTAATATTTGCACTCTCTCTGCTTTTAGCCGAACCTTTCACAAACTGTTCATCTATTATAGTTCATATGTTGGCCAAATAAAAAAGGAAAAAACGTATCGTGTTACTTATATTTACTTATATAACTTTGCAAAATAGGTGATTTTTAACTGAGTGTCCTGATCTATAATTTACACAGACAATCAGATCTGTGTTTAAATGGGACTTTAGGCATTTCCAAACCAGAATATAAGGAGGCCTGGCACAACAGCTTGCACATAAAGCACACAAGGGTTATTCCCCTCCTCACATATGCCGTGCAGTTGGTTTCATAGTGACAGACCCGATAAACAGTGAGTCACAGTCATCCCTGCCAAAACCCCATACCACCATTTTCCATTTTCCAGTGCAACCACTGCTGGCTCCCCCCACTTCTGCAAGCTCTCTAACACTGGTCCTTTTCAAAGCTATGTTAACTCTTCTCACAGCTTCCATAATGACTATGTGATGTCCCCCATTTTCTTAAACTGCCTAAAAGCCTCAAATCCTCACATGCTCGGTGTGTGCATGTGAGATGTCCTGAAGGGAACGTTTGCCTTCCCTTCCCCTTCTCCTGCACTCTTTCATGGAAAGAAACACAAATGAGAAACAGGCAAACCACCCGTTCCTCTCCGCTCACTCGTCGCAGGAGTGACTCACATGTGAAGAATGTGGTGGGCTGGGCTGAGAGGTTATTAATATCTCTTTTCCTAAGGTCCGCTAAGTTTCCTAAGGCCCGAGCACACTCCTTAAACATTATATCTTTGAGAAAGGAGTTAACATCTCCCTATTTGGAATTTTTTCCTAAGCTGTTGTAATCCCCAGGCCTGCACTCCTGTGTGTGTGTGTGTGTGTGTGTGTGTGTGTGTGTGTGTGTGTGTGTGTACAAACACTGGACAAAGAGCCAGACACATAGGCCAACCTAAAAAGAGTGCAAAACACAACATCAGAGAGTTATATTGATCAGTTTTAATGTTTAAATGACTGTATTAACATTGGTTTGATCAGCTCAGCCAATATCAGCACTTTACTTTATGCACACACTGGCAGGAACATCAGAACCGTTAGCTAGCACAGTGATTCAGAGGTTCTCTGCTTCAGGCACTGAGATCCTCTGGCCAGTTTCCACCATCCCCTGACGTGTTCAGGTGTGTTTGGGCAGGAAGAACTGGAAGCTGAACAGGGTTCTGGGTCCCTCTGACTGGAGCTGAGAAGCACTTCTCTAAATAACCACTGAAATCTGAACATTTCCCAACCAGGATTTCACACATATGCGACGTTCCTCTGGGAGAAGACTTCACATGAAACTCAGTCAAATGGAATCCTGCCTGGTGCGCTCAGCCCACGTATTTTTGGAATTCTTAAAGGGGAGATGAACGTTACATTAGGTGGCTGAACATGAGGTAATGTTTGTCCTAGCAACAGAGTAGCCAGGAAACCATGCGCCTGCCCTAGGACCTCAGGCCATGACCACAGCCTCCACGCTAGGATACCCTCACAGACCCATCCACACAGGGGTCTCCATATACGTCACTGCGCCTACATGGGGAATTCCTCATGGAAACTCAACAACCCACATAAGTTAACCCAGGGATCCTGGATTCATGCTGTGAATGGTGCCCCCTGGTGGGTCAGAAAACAATGGCATAACACTTACATGGCGATTACTCGGCTTCATCTGATAGTTTAGGGAGAACCTGACAGTTTTCTAAATGCAGATCTCTGCTGATACTTTTTACTTTCTCGTTCTAAACTACATGCTGCCCACTGTGGCTTTTTGTGACGTTCTGTAGATTACATTTAGTCTTTAGTTCATTACATTATTATAAGAGTTTTGTTCTTGATCCTTTCAGGTTTCAGGTTTATTGGCCAGGTATGTTCACACACACACAAGGAATTAGTTTCCAGCTGTTAGCGTCTCTCTAGTATGAACAATATACAGCTACTCTACATATAATTTACAGACAATACACAATACACAGAGAGCAGTAGTATACACAGTATACACAGACTATACCAGGATATTTCTATACAGTGTGATTTACAGAACAGCAGTATGCAGCTCTATACAGATTCAATATTGTGTTACACAGCAGTGAACACATGAAATGAGTGATGGTGCAGTAATGCAGTGACTGTAGGATAAGAGTTTATCAGTAGTATCTACGGCCTGTAGCTGATGATGGTGATCAGCTGTTGAGGATGGTGATGGCGTGAGGGTAAAAACTGTTCTTGTGTCTGACAGTCTTAGCAGACATAGGTTTGTAATCAGAGTTCTAAACTCTTGTACACATACACACTGTGTAGCATTTTACCTTTAAACAGCAGCTTTAAATTCATTGGATAAAGGATAAAAGGTGCACGTATTCGTCACTGTACAGTGTACACTGTACAGCGAAATGTGTCCTCCGCATTTAACCCATCTGGTAGTGAACACACTCACACACACACACGTGTTAGGGGCAGTGAGTACACACACACACCCAGAGCGGTGGGCAGCCAACTCCAGCGCCCGGGGAGCAGAGAGGGTAAAGGGCCTTGCTCAAGGGCCCAACAGTGGCAGCTTGCCGAGCCCGGGAATCGAACCCACAACCCTGTTATCGATATCCCGGCGCTCTAACCGCTGAGCCACCACTGCCCACTGCCCATTGTGATGCTCCACTGACTGTAACAGGGAGAATAGCGTGTCTGTTGCTACTCTCTGTAGTATTACTGTACCGCCTCAGTCCACATGCTGCTCTACCTTCAGTGCTGGTTTTCTATTTCTTAGCATGTCCAGAAATGCACATGTAAAGCGTGTCCTTTAGGAGTGGCTTAAATTACACTTGCTGACTGTAGGGGGAGCCCAGGAGCTAAACTCCAATTCTTGCATGAAGCTGCTTTCGGTCTAGTCCTGGGCCGATTCTCAGTCTGCGTTCTTGTCTGTTCTTGGGTTCCTGTGTTCTTGTGAAACGTCATCAGCTGCAGCTCAAGTTCTGTTCCATTCAGAAACTCACATCTAGCCAAGCACAGCCCGAACGCCCAGATATGTTCCTGCATCGGGACGTGACTTGTGTGGACTATCCCAGAATGCATTACGCCCCACGCTGCTGTTCCTATTGCCAAATTACCGTACAGCATCCTCCCGTCCTCACGGGTCAAACCTGCCCTCTGGACTATTTTTAAAAATCAAGACTACAGCTTTAAAATACTAGTCAAATTCAGTCTGTATATTTTAACACCAACATAAACACAAACACGTATATGAACAAAACACAACAACATGGAAAGTATATAGAAGATTAAGAAACAAGCACTAAGACTCATCATGAAAAAAAGTAACTGAAATTACTAAAACTAAAATATTTTCTTTTTTTAATGAACAAAGATGCCTGGTTGAAAAAATAAACGTAAACCTGAATTATTACTGACATATTCCTGGACACAGAGACTTACAGAGAGTTACTTCAACAAATACATTATTAAACCCTATTTAAACATTCTTGATTTTGGAAAAAGCATTGGATAAGCAAGTGTCCCCATACTTTTGTCCATATAGTGTGTGGACACACTGTGAAAAAATAAATAAATAAAAGAGTCCAGAGCTCTTATGTGTCTATTAAAATGAAGTTGAATATGTTGAATGTTAAATGTATCTGTACCATTCTCTACTCTTCTGTTTTAAAGGCTAAAGGAGGATGTTCTGACCGCTCGGGGGGTTTCTCAGGGACTTTTATTTTGGAAAGCAATGCCGGGGTGGCCATCTTGCTAATGCAGGCAGTGCTGTGTTGATGTGGCTGAGAGCGGCGGAGGCTTCTGACCACTTCAGCGAAGCTTTGCAGAAGAAATGGACACCTCCGGCAAAGAGAAGGAGGCTATGGCTCTCATGGCAGAAGCCGAAAAGAAGGTCAAATCCTCGCAGTCTTTCTTCGGCTCGTTGTTTGGGTGAGCAGGCCTTAAACGAGCTCAGTGGAGGACGGGAGCTGACGCTGGCTGGCTAGGGAACTGCTCCGCGGCTAGCGCCAGTGCTAATGCTAATGCTAGTGCTAATGCTAGGGCTAGGGCTAGGGCTAATGCTAGGGCTAGGTGGCTCAGCGTTGGACTCTTAGGAAGCCTGTCAGACTGAAGCTGGTGCTGCAGGTCCGGCTTGTTTATGGGGGGATCTCGGGGTGTGTAGGGTGTTGGAGGGGCTGGAGTTCAGGGACACCTCTCACACTTTTATTTAGCTGAGAGCTGAGAAGCTGTCCCTGGAGAAGTGCAGCTAGCTGGTCCTGCACGCTCCGCGAACCCTTACCAGAGCCAGAGAGTCCGCACTGTAGCCGCTCAGTGGATTATTAATGATGATAATATTTAATAGACACGCATTTAAAGCTCTAATTAGCTCATTAATTCACGGGTTATGTGAGTTTGTCCTCTGACCGTTAGGGACTAGTGGCCAAGCTGTAAACACGGCCGGTCAGCTGATCAGCTGTATGCAGCCCGCTGGCGGAACTTCACCACAGGCTTACACTCACTGTATTAATATTAGTATTATTATTATTATTAGTATTAGTAGTAGTAGTAGTAGTATTATTATTATATAAATAACTTCCAGTCACTTCGCAACTTAACTATTGTGTATAAATATTATAAATAGTGACTTAACTATTGATATTTTAACCTATAGGTACTTTCTTGCTGTGAAGTTGTAGCAGCTGATGTTTCTAGTGAAGATTCTAGTGTTTGATCTAGATTGAGTGTGTTTGATCTAGTGTTGATTTACATTAATATAATACTTTTATTAAATGACTACAAGTAAACTTAGATCAAACTAAAATCATTGGTATTTGTCTTATAAATAAACTACTATAAAGTAGAGCTGGGCAGTGTGACAGTATTTTAGCGCATTGTGATGCATGTTGTTATTATATTATTATTATTATGTTTTTATAAGTGTGTTGGGAATAAAGTCAGTGCTTAAAGAGCGCTGATTAACTGCACGATTCATTACAAAGAGGTTAATCAGCCTAATTTAATTCAATAGAGTGAAGCATATTTTAAGTCAAAATCACGGTACTCAGTATGGAGCAGTATTTCATTGGTTTTTATTTTACGCTGTTGGTGCATTTTGTCTACATGACAAAATATTGTGATAAATGTGGTATATTGTAAAAAATGTCTTTAAATATCGTGATATGCATTTTTTCCATATTGCCCAGCTTTACTTTAAAGTGTACTTTTAGTTACATTTTAGTGTATTAAAAACTGTGGTAGTTAAGCACACTTCAGATGTCAATGATCAAAATCTATATTTAAAAAGTATATTTGTGGCATACTAAAAAGTGAAGGACAATATATTCACATATATTTATACATTAGCAATTGTCCGTAGAAGTGTGCTGTTTTGGTAAGAGACAAAGTAAAAACGAGTGTAAATACATTTAACTTCTGTTTAAGTACATTTTGAATACACTTAATGTATAATAGCAATGCAGCTGTAATACTCAGTAATTGTGATTTAGAAGTGAAATATGGAATTAATGCTTATGCAGTAGCTTGTTTAAAGCATTAGTGTGGCTCGAAGTGCGCTTTAGTGCTCTGTGGTTTAATAAAGTTTAATCAAGTTTAGCATTCTTGAGTCTACTTTTTATCCACCAGGGTAACGCTGAGACGACCAAACTCATGTTTTTCTTGGCTTATTCAGGGGTTCTTCAAAGATGGAAGATGCCTGTGAAATGTACGCGAGAGCAGCGAACATGTTCAAGATGGCAAAGAATTGGAGTGGTAAGGGCTACAGTTGGTATGGACTTGACTCACTGCACCCTGCCTACCAATATGGCATGCACTGTTTCTCAGTTAGGAGCTGCCCATGATGATTCTGAAATATTTACCTGTAGTATTAAATTCATGCAGAGTTTCTGTCTTCTAGCTGCCGGAAATGCCTTCTCCCAGGCAGCGCTCCTGCACCTGCAGATGCAGAGCAAACATGATGCTGCAACCAACTTCATCGATGCTGGAAATGCCTTTAAAAAAGCTGACCCTCAAGGTTTGAGTTTAGTCTGATAGAATTGTCTTGTTTATATTATTTGGTTATTCCGTTACCAGCCGTATTCTTAAAATGCTGGTGCTTTAAATTAAAGCATGGTTCTGTGCAGGAATAAGAGAGTGTACTGTACTGTAAGTCACCTGCTTTCTGTTTTTCCTGCAGAGGCTATAAACTGCTTGAATAGGGCCATCGAGATTTACACAGATATGGTGAGTCTTTGACCTGACTTTATTCCAGGCCACTTCTGCTCCTATTGCTTAGTTCCTTCCATTATGCAGTGATGAACTAAGTTGTGTTTCTGATTGTATGTAATTGCCTTTATATTGTCTTTACTGTTTTAACCTGTGGATTATTTAAAATGTTAAATTGTGGACTATTGGCACAATACAAAGTTCTGGCAACTTGTAGATACTAGTTTTATTCCTATAGAGCATTCAGAAATACTCTGATTTGATTTGTTGTGATCCTCTCTGTTATAATGGTGTAACAGTCCAGTTTCTAATATTTAAAACACCATTCACTGCTGTAATACTATTTATACCAGTGTAACTGTCTGTTATGTGAGCCTCCCATTAGTGCTGGACGATATGAACTAAAATCAGTATCGTGATTAATAGAACAGTTGATTACATTGATTATGATTAATAAGCAATTATAGAAGCTGTTTGAGGTGCTCCGATGGTTCGGTGTTTGAGTTAGCTAAACCTGCCTCCCATATTGACACTATTCTTTCTTCCTCTGAGTAAAAATAGTCTTTGAAAATGCTTCCTATTTAACACTTATTCACTGAGAGGGTTGAGTGGAATTTGGGTTTAATTGATTAGTCATGTTATCCTTACGAGTTCAATAATATACAGAATAACCAGTTTAAACTGTACTGTGTTTTTAACCCCCCCTCTGAAGGACTGGTTTCTGGTTCTTTGTATGTAGTAATAGACACCACTAGGGGGCACTAGATGGTTGCGTTACATGTGTCTTTGCTCTTGAACAGCAGTATTTTGTAACTTTGGCCTAATGTGGCTTCGATGTGGCCAAAGCTTTTATGTCACCAAAACTTCCATCGCAGCTTCTTTGAGTGTCTGTCTTGTACTGTAGGGTCGTTTCACCATTGCAGCAAAGCATCACATCACCATCGCTGAGGTCTATGAGACTGAGCTAGTTGACATTGATAAGGTAAGACATTGTTTTAGGGACACCTCTGTTTTGCTCTGTCATCATCTTTCTTTCTGATCTGAAAAACATACAAAAATTAAAATTTTGAGTGGAATGAAAGCTTGAATTGAAAGATTGGATAATTAATCTGATCAAATTAATTTAGTATGTTAATGGGAAATGTTATAGCCATGCCTTAATGCACTTATCTTTCCTAGGCCATAGCTCACTATGAGCAAGCAGCGGATTACTACAAAGGGGAAGAGTCCACCAGGTTAGCAAGTCATTCTTCACTGATGGCTATAAGCTACATTGCTGAGCCCTGTTAGGACGTCTTCACACCTGTAGCTGGTTCGCTCTGGTCTGAATCAGTTAAGGAGCTTGTAAATTCAGAGCCCTCCTGATTTGATTTGGTTTGTTTTTACGCCAAAAAAAAAATTGTTAAAAATCATAATGTTCTCTTCTTAGTGGTCAGACAGACCACTGTCTGGGGCGGAGCTAGAAAGTAAAGAAGGTCCTGTGCTCTGGACTAGTGCAGAGTTCTGTGTTCAGCTGTAGTAACTTCAATTGTCTTGACCGTGTACCAGGATAACACCTGGCTGCTGGAGCCGATTAGCTCAAACTTGAGAAATACACCTGATGGCTGGGTCCGATTAAGGTCCGATCACATTCTCAACACTAATGAACCGCTCCAGAGTTCGCTTGGGTCCCGACTGAGATCACAGCTTTCTAAGGGTCTCAGTTGTTTTGGTCTGCATCAGTGTGTGATTACTGTATTCACACCTGCCCAAGCGAATCACACTGAGGCTGAAAACGAACCGGGTCCGATTTAACCGGATTAACAAACTGCAGATGTGAAAATGCCCTTAGTCACATACCATGATCATGCTGTTGGGATTTGTTCATAAAAGTGATGGTCATTTAAATATGATGTGTGATCTTGTAGGAAGCACCTCTTTTTTATGCTGTTTTTGTAGTGCAGAGAGTGCTGATTTACAATGGGTTTAACCACTGCATCTGTCACTTCTTCCTTCTACAGCTCAGCCAACAAGTGCCTACTTAAGGTTGCCTCATATGCTGCTCAGCTGGAGCAGTATCCAAAGGCAATCGAGATATATGAACAGGTGAGTGACGTCATATACTGCATAAATTAGAGCAATGTGCATTCATGGGTGAGAATATTGGCTTCCTTGAACTTCTTTCAGAAAAAGAACCACTTCTCCAAGAACATTGTTGTGGTTCCGGACGCTTTTTTTTTTTTGTTTTTTTTTTGTTTACATTGGAAAAACACAACAAATCAGATCTGATCCACACAGAACTCCAGAACTGGACTGGACTAAATGATTGGCTCCTTGTCAGAACTGTGGGAGAGAAGTGGGGGTCAGTGGTGTGGTGCTTCTTTACTCTGTATGAGTGGAGAGTAACAGGTGCTGCAGTATAGAAATCCCTCCTTCCACCAGTTTAATGGAGGAAAGCTGCCTCAGTCTGTGTGTCTGTGTACCGCACTGAGCATGGAGGAAAGAGAGGAGAGCAGAGAACTGTCCGAGGATGTGAGAACCACAACTGTGGGAAAGTATGGACACTGAAGGAAGATTAAAGCCAAGGATTGTTGGAATGGTGGCAAAAGAACCTCCGTCAGCTTCCAGAATCAAGCTGCCCTGCAGACACAAAGTACAACAGTGCGAGTTCTTCTTCTGGATGAACTGGGCTTTGGTAGGAGATCCAGAAGGACCACACTGTTGACCCAGAGACATGAAAAAGAATCTGAGGAATTTACAATCCTTCTGGGAGAACTTCCTGTGGACAGATGAGACCTAAATAGAAGCTTTTGGGTTGTTTTGCTGCTTCTGGCACTGGATGCCTTGCCCGTCTGATTGATTGAGTTATTGGTATGAAGGTCTGTTCTACCAAATGTTAAGCTGCCATTTCTGGAGTGGATCAGACTTTTTATCTCTGCTTTTTTTGTGTTTCAGTGCAAATAAATAAATAAATAATAATAATAATAATAAACACTCGAAAACCAAAGAATTTGTAATGGTAACATTGGCCATGACTAGAACTGTTTATGATGTGAAAGACTTTTTTTTAACTAGGTTAGAACTTGGACTCCAGGGAATAAGATCAACTGTGTGGAAAATGGATTTTTAAAAGAGCTGTTAAAATTGAGCATGGTTAAAGGAACACCACAGAACCCAGTTCCATGTTTATTAGGCATCATTAGTATTGTTCACAGCTCCAGAGCCTGTTTTCTTTACTCTGCTTCTGTTCATTGTGTAAATTCAGTTATGCTGATGTGGGGAACTGGAGCCTTTTACAGTTTTTACACATCAGAGCTAGTTCTGCTCTTACAGTGCTTCTCTCTCTTTGTAGGTCGGAACACATGCAATGGACAGCACTCTGCTGAAGTACAGTGCTAAGGATTATTTCTTCAAGGCAGCTCTCTGCCATTTCTGTATTGATATGCTTAATGCCAAGGTACACATTTAAAGCCACAAGTCCTTTTCTTATTGGCTCAGCAGCCATTTGCATTCTTCTTACTTCATGGCTTGTCATTTGTTGTCCTTGTCCCACAATAGCTGGCTCTACAGAAATATGAGGAAATGTTTCCAGCCTTTTCAGACTCACGTGAATGCAAATTAGTCAAGGTGAGCTTTCTAGCATCATATTACACCCTTCAGTAATCTGTGTGCCCTGGGGCATAGCATGATGTAGTGATGCCTTTGTGTTACTGTTTATTTCACTTTATTACACTTTTTATTTAATGTTAATGTAAACATTTTCCATTTTGTTCTTTTAACAGAAACTTTTAGATGCTTATGAGGAACAGAATGTTGACGCATATACTGATTCTGTACGTAAGACTTCTTTTTAATTTTATTTAATGTTTAATTTGATCTTTGGTTGTGTATTTGAGTTGATGGCACAGAGGGGTTAAATGCAGAGGACAGATTTTCTAACTGTTGAAGGAAAAGTAGTGCCTGCATATGTGTGTACTACAGAGCGAACAGTAAAGAAACGTTTCACTAAACCTTAATGATTTAATTGTCTCTCTCGAACACGAACTCTCTCCCAGGTGAAAGAATACGACACAATTTCACGGCTGGATCAGTGGCTCACCACCATGCTGCTTCGCATCAAGAAAACCATACAAGATGATGAGAGTGACCTTCGTTAACGCTTTTCTCCTCCTTCAACTCCTGGCCTTCTCCCCAGTGCTTTCCTTCCCCTTTCTCATTCTTCAGTCTCACTCAGTCTCAGTTTCATGACCATCATGGTTGATATGAGCTCTTCTTTTGCCTTTTTATCCTCTTATCAAGCAGCTGAGTGACTTTGTGCCTACGAGCTTTTTCTCAACCCAAGTTGCCTCCGTCTTAACTCAGCTCAGGCGTGGACACAGGCCTATATTCCCCCTCCGAAGAACACTACATAATGAAAGAGCTGTGGTTTAGACAGGAGCAAGAGACGAGTGCCTTACAACTGAATGATGTGGAGTGCTGTGCACACCTTGCTTGAGGAGCGTAATTGCTGTGGTTTCATGCTTTGTGTTGAGCGCTTTTATTACTCTGCACCTTTTCTGTTTATATTAGTAAACCCTTTTCCATACTGCTACAATCTCAACATTATGGATGCCATTTTTATCAGATATACCAATATAAAGTCTGTGTAATGACGTTTCGCTGCATATTTGTAATTTCTTCCTTTTTGTTTCCTCAATGCAAGATTCTTTCTCCTTTATTTTTTTAGACAATTGATGTAAAAATGCTTGTTTCTGTTAGTTTGGAAAAATCTGCAGAAGCAATGAAATAAATGATGTGTGAATATTTTAATCGACCTTTTTGATCTACCTAACCTCAGTGTTTATACACTCAGAAACCTACAGACTGCATCTTTTGAATGTCGTTAGGTCTGTTTATTAAGGGACTATGACTGTCTACCCCTGTAGTAATGAACAGCAGTGCGTAGACCCAGAAGGCAGCGTCGCATACACTCTCCTGCTTTCTTTACCAAATTTAAAAACGTTCATTCAGATGTTTCAGTAATTTGATGCTGACTGGCTGCTTGAGAGTTTTGTGTTTGAATAAAGTTATTCTAGTTATTATATAAAGTATTCTAAAATAAATGGTAACAGTAATGGTTTTGCATAAAAAATGGAGCCTGATTGCCTCATTTCAGTGGATTTTCCATTTGATCTGTTTCAGTATTTTAAAAGCTTATAATTTAACCACTGCAATTAAATCTAATTGATCTCCTTTTCAGTGAGTTTGAAATCATTCTAATAGAATCAGGGTCGTGTGAAGGTTTGTTTTCCTGTTGAAATGAATGTGTTCAGCTGCAGATGTGCAGTTCTGTGGGATTTTCACCTCATTTTATTGGGAATGCTTTTCCACCCCTCTGTTTTTCTGTCATGGGTTCGACACAGTTGGAATTTCTCTCCCGGTTCTTCTCCTGGTGTGATTTTTAAACTCTCTGGAGTTACAGTTGCTTAAACTATGATTGGACAGAGAGTATGATATTTTTGTGTTGACTGAAAGGAAGTCTTCCAAATGTAAAATACTCTAATAAACTACACTAACGTCAAAATCTGCTCTCATTCCTTCTCACCACAGAAGTGTCCCACTCTCCTGGTCCCAGAACCAATCCTTCTAGCAAAGGTGTCAAAAGTATTGACGCTCATTCCTCAGGTAGAAGTGAGTGGAGATACTAGGGTTTAAAAGACTTCTATAGAAACTGAAGTATCAACTGAAGCTTTTTACTCCAGTAAAAGTGTAAAAGTACTGGTTTCAGAACGACTTCAAGTAGAAAAGTAAAGTAATGGATGAAAACAAAGGCCGAGAGCTCAGGGGTCCACAGGGGTCTATAGAGCACATTTGGAAGACAAGTCTCAAGACAAACTTACAGAGCTAGAATTTTAACCCTGAACTAGATCCTTATCATACTATTAAACTTTAATTATTTACTTCATTACGCCAAATTAAAAGCTAAAAGCTCACAATATCGTGTTCGTGTAAAGAGTTTTTAAAAAGAGATGATTATAATTTTGCTGCAGAGGTGGAGAGAGGAGGACAGACTCCAGCAGCTCCAGAGAGAGATACAGGAGGCAGAGAGGAAGATGAAGGAGAAGGAGAGGGAGCTGAACAGAAAGAACAGGCTCATCCAGGAGGAGAGGAGGATGAGGCAGCAGGAGAGGGAGAGGCAGAAGGAGGTGGAACTGGTCCGGTGGAGGCTGCGGATGGTCATGGAGCGAGACAGTGAGAGGAGTAAGGAGCTGGAGAGGCTGAAAAAGCTGGAGAGAGAACTTCAGCGGAAGGAGCTGAGAGAGCAGGTTCTTCAGAGGACCGCTAGAAGGGGGTTTCAGCAGAAGTGTGTGAGAGACACTCTGCAGGACACAATGACACCTCTGGAGAACACCAGGAGGAACTTGGATGACATCAAGAGGAAGCTGGAGGACCTCCAGAGGAGAGCGACTGAGCTCCAGACGGTGGGACACAGACAGCTTCAGAGGAAAGAGGAGCAGAGAGAGAGAGCAGAAGGTCAGAAGGTCCATCTCATCGACCATCTTAAAGCCTCCTTCCGCTCCTTCATGGAAGTGGCGAGTCCAGATCCACTGGAGAACACCAGGAGGAGCTTGGACGAAGAAGCTGAAGGACCTCCAGAGGAGAGTGACGGAGCTCCAGAACGGAGGAAGACGAGCAGAAGAAGCTGGAGAAACTGGAAGAGACGTTCAGAAAGATGGAGAGAGAGATGGAGATGGTGAGGAAGGCGGCAGAGAAGAGAGAGATGACCCTGAGAGAAAAAACAGAGGGAGAAAGAGAAAGGATGGAGAGACAGATGATGGAGAGAGAGAGAGAGATGGAGGAGGAGCTGCAGGAGCGTCTGAGAGGAATGGAGAGGGAGGAGGAAGAGCTGATCTTCAGAAGAGAGGAGGAGACATGGAGAGACGGATGAGGGAAGAGAGAGAGAAGATGGAGAGAGAGGAGGAGAATTGGAGGGAGGATGAAGAGCTGGAGAAAGTGAGGAGAGAGGAGGAGAGCAGGAGAGAGAGAGAGAGAGAGGAAGAGAGAGGAGGAAGGACGGGAAAAGGTGAAGAAGGAGATGGAGGAGAGAAAGAGAGAGATGGAGAGAAAGATGGAGGAGAGAAAGAAGGAGATGGAGAAAGAGCTGGATGAGAAAAAGAGAGATGGAGAGAAAGAAGACTGAACTGAAGAGGAGAGAGAAGGAGGAAGGGGAGAGACAGGTGGAGAGAGAGGTGGAGGAAGAGAGAGAGGTGGAGAGAACAGTGAGTGATGAGGAAGAAAAGAAAGAGCCAGAAAAAGAGAGAATGGTTGAGAGAGAGGTGGAGAGAAAGGTGGAGGAAGAGAAAGAGGTGGAGGTGGAGAAGATCAGGGAGGCGAGGAAGAACCACATGGAGAAGGAAAAGCAGAGGAAGAAGCAGCTGAATAAGAGGATGTTCGCTCCAGGTGGGATCATCTTACGATCCCAGAATGAAGATCGGCACTGGGGCTTCGGAGGAAAGAGGGGGAACCTGAAGGCCTCATCAAGCAGCCATGAGGAGCAGACTGAGTCTCCAGAGCCAGAGGAACCCCCAAGACCTAGCTGGCTCACTTCCCCAAACAAAGAGCCAGTGGTCATCTCAGTCCAGCCCCTTCACCCTCTCCCAGAGGAGCCTCAGCCTGACCCCTCCTCTGATCCCACCACTGAGGCCTTCACTGAGCCACCATCAGAAGAACAGGGTCTCAGTGAAGCAGAGGAGCAGACCTCCCACAGCCAGATTGACGCTGCAACACCCTCCCAGACCAGGGACGAGGCCGACCCCAGCGAAGGAACCGGGGAACGCAGGAAGAAGGGTGTTGTCCACTGGATCAGCAACAAGCTGAAGGAGAAGTACCAGAGGTCCATTGAGAAGAGCATCAGGTGGGAAGCCCTGGAGAACAGATGGAGGAACTGGACGGAGAAAAGGGCTGCAAAGAGAGCAGAAGAGAAAGCTCAGAGGGAGGAGAAACGAGGGAGGAAGAGAAAGGTGGAGGAAGAGAGAAAAGAGAAAGATGGAGGAAGAGAAAGGTGGAGAAATAGAGAAAAGAGAAAGGTGGAGAAAGAGAGTGAGAAAGGTGGAGAAAGAGAGAAACGAGAAAGGTGGAGGAAGAGAGTGAGAAGAGAAAGATGGAGGAACAGAAAGGTGGAGAAAGAGATAGAAGAGAAAGGTGGAGGAAGAGAGAAAGGAGAAAGGTGGAGGAAGAGAGTGAGAAGAGAAAGATGGAGGAACAGAAAGGTGGAGAAAGAGAGAGAAGAGAAAGATGGAGGAACAGAAAGGTGGAGAAAGAGATAGAAGAGAAAGGTGGAGGAAGATAGAAAGGAGAAAGGTGGAGGAAGAGAGTGAGAAGAGAAAGATGGAGGAACAGAAAGGCTGTGAAAGAGAGAGAAGAGAAAGATGGAGGAACAGAAAGGCTGTGAAAGAGAGTGAGAAGAGAAAGATGGAGGAAGAGAGTGAGAAAGAGAAAAGAGAAAGGTGGAGGAAGAGAGTAAGAAACCTGGAGAAAGAGAGAGAAGAGAAAAGCGGAGAGAGAAAAAATAGAAAGATAGAGGAAGAAAGAGGTGGAGGTGATGGAGGTGAAAGAGGAAGAAGAACAGAAAGAACTAGAATAAGAGAGAAAGGAAAAGAGTGGAGAGAGAGAGAGGAGGAGGAGAAGGAGAGAGAGGAGCAGACAGACACCATGAGTGAAAGACTGAAGGATGGAGAGATTAGGGTGGAGGGACAAAGGAGAAACTGGGGAACAGTCCAAACCCAACAAAGAGAAGAGGGGTGATGTCCATTGGATCACCAACAAGCTGAAGGAGATGAGCATCAGGAGGGAGGAGGAGCACGGCCACAAGGTTTGCTTAACAATAACAATAACAACCATAATAATAAAATTATAATAATAGCAGAAATCAGAATGAGGTAAGAACTTCTGCTTCTGTCTTGATGAGAACTTAAGATCTTTGTGAAGTTCAAAGACCAAATAAGTTCAATAGTCTGTGATAAATGATCTGATATTAGTTATTAATAATTGTGGACTGTTCTGTTTGACAGGCAAGCAACCTGAGCCCTTCTGACCTCAGGACGTCCTTCAGCTACAGGACCACCAGCTGTAACACCACTGACCTCAGGATGTTCTTCAGTTACAGGACCACCAGCAGTAACACCAATGACCTCAGGACCTCCTTCAGCTACAGGACCACCAGCAGTAACACCTTAATAAAACCAAAATAAAATAAATTAAATGTTGTTTGTTTGTTTTTTTATAGGAGGTGTGATGTAATAAGCTCATAAATGCCAGACACGTGTAGCCCTGGCTAACATGTGACGAACACAGATAAATCCATCAGTCATAATAATGTAAGTGCTGGCTTTGATGTAAGGGGTAGAATCACTCTTCAGTTAGAAAAGAAAGGTGGAGACGGATTTCCAACTGGCTGTGCTGTTTATTAGCCACAGCTTCAGGCACCCGCCTGTACTCCCTCACTTCAGAGGCGTGTGATCAATAAGCTTTATTGGAATGTAAATGTGGGGCTCAGTCGGGATGTTTCACTGCAGGTCTCTTGAGTCTCTGCCACGGACACAGTCTTCATACTAGACTACAGACGTCTGCTGTGAGCTCGCTGGAGAGTGACGGGACGTGTGCAGGTGTGATGGATCTCTTATAAACCAATAGGGAGTCAGAATGGTGTCTGTTTATACTTCTCATCCAATCAGGATCAGACTCTCACTTTCCGGATGGAGAGATTTATCTGTACAGGGGTTTTTATGATGACGAGCCGGAATGAAATAGTAACGAGGCTTTTTTGATGTATGGATGAATGTAAGGATGAAAAATAATGACTGAAGTAAAGTTTAGATAACCAGCATTTCTACTTCAGTAAGGAAACAAAGTATCTGCACTTCACCTGCTCTAGAGTGTGACTGTTCCTGTTCCTCTGAGCTGGAGGATAGGTCAACACTTCTAGGTTAAATCATTCCTGTGTAATAATTTGAATGGACTATAAATAGATAGTTAGGACCGTTCTCCTGCAGGTTCAGGTGTCTTTGTGTACGTATACAAGCGTCAGCACACGCATACGCGTAAATGGGTTTGTTTAATGCTAATGACATTCTAATGTGAGATCAAACACATGATCTTCATTGTTGTGATGTAATAATATCTGTAATGTAATATTAGTGTGGTAAAATGCTCGTATGCTGAACCATTCCGATTTCTTTAAAAATCCCCAGCCAACACACTCATGTGTGGAACGTGGGCTAGGTGGGTTCCAGGTGGGTTCCAGGTGGACACGGGCTCTGAGTGAGTTTTTTGTATATGTGTTATTACTGGGACCAGTTGGCCTTCCCAAATGGGCCACATCATTACAGCCCACCCTCATTTCACATGGGTCCTATCTACGCCACATATGCAGTGTACAACCCAGATGGGGCCCATGTTTAACCCCTCCTGCTCCCATCACTGACCCAGGTGGGCCTGCTGGAGCGATGTATGGGAGTGATGTATGGTCAGGCAGGGGGGCAGCGGTACACAGTATACTGGGACACGTGAGCTTTCTTAAGGCTCCGTAAGAAGGAAAGACACTATTGGAGGAGTTCAGTGACCAGGTGAGATCCTCCGACATGCCGGACACACATCGTACCAGTGCTTTTGGACTGGAGTGTGGGTCTGGTTCCTTGTTTTCCTAAAGTCCATGAGGATCTATCTATTAGGATGTATTTGTCCTCCACATTTAACCCATCTGTGGTAGTGAACACACACACTAGTGAACTAGGGGCAGTGAGTACACACACACACCCAGAGCGGTGGGCAGCCAACTCCAGCGCCCGGGGAGCAGAGAGGGTAAAGGGCCTTGCTCAAGGGCCCAACAGGGGCAGCTTGCAGAGCCCGGGAATCGAACCCACAACCCTGTTATCGATATCCCGGCGCTCTAACCACTGAGCACCACTGCCAGGTTATTGTCATCGCACCACGCAGCCAGGTGCTGCACCTCGTCCCTGTAGGCCGTCTCCTCGTCACCTCTGATCAGGCCTGTCACTGCGGTGTCATCCACCCGCTTAATTAAGGAGTTAGAGCCATAGCCACATTAGCATTAGCATAAACTTACACTGCATAAAGTGCAGCAGCAACAGTGCAAGTAAGCTCATGTGGGAGGTAGGAAGGCCTGCAGGTGATAATCAGGAGCTCCAGATCAGCAGAGCAGCAGGTATGGAGTCCGTGCGTCAGCTTTAGTTTGCATAAATGTAAAAACCAGCACCAGGGCTTTTGGCCGAAGCTAGAACTGACCACACTGCGACCCTTCAGTTCCAGTTTCCAATAAATCAGTACCTAATGCTTCATTATTTTGGTTGAGTGTGTAGTTTGTGTTTCTGCAGGTTAATTTCTCATTTCATTCATTTAGTGTCTTTAGTAATTATTTATTACATAATTAATTATTAATAATAATAAACGATATTTTATTTGTATTCTGTTTATTTTTATTGTTTCCTATTTGGCACGTTCCTCTGAATTTTAATGTGGTGCCCGCAAACCAGCCAATCACGAAGCAGTATGTAAATTTCACACCATCCAGCCCCATAAGACGCGGCACCTGTTTGCTCTCACAGTCAGTGGAGTTCACGCGCCGGGTGGAGGTGGAGGCGCGGGCTGTGGGCGGAGTTTAGCGCTGACGTGGTTGTCAGGTGCGTATCTATTCGATAATAATCCTAAAAAGATGGACTGGTCTCTTTGAAGAAGGAAGAGAGTTTCTGGTGTAGAGGAAGAGGAACTCTCAGGGGAGGACATTACCCACACCTGTTGCCTCCACCTTCACGGTAAGTTGCTGTTGGTGCTGTTTGGTTGCTGGTTTAGTTTTCCATTCATTACCCTCCACACCCAGACCACCAATGATTAGCCTGCATTCAGCTTAATCTCAAACACTCATATCTCATATAGCCCAGTTTTGTGTAGAGAAAGGGAAGTGTGTGTGTGTGTGTGTGTGTGTGTGTATGTGTGTGTGTGTATTGTTTGTAATTTGTAAATGAGTCATTTTAGTTGTTTGTGGATAAATAATAAATAATAAGTGATGTCTGAATAATTTTGCCTGGCAAACAAAAACAGCTGCCTCTCAAAACTGGCCAACAGGTCAGAGAGCCGGTGATACTGAAAAGAACCGACCGGGAACCTGAAGGTTCTGTCCACTGGTTTCATGTTTGCCCCACCTATGGATGCCCACCCGGGTCAGTGATTGTACCAGGGGAGGTTAAACATGGGCTCCATCTGGGTTGCACACTGCAGTGGGAGTGTAGATGGGACTAGGGTTGCAGCAGTATAATGGTTTTAGATATGTACAGTATGTAATGAAAATGAACATTTGCTTAATAGCAATATTGGAAACAGACAATCCCACCAGTTTCCTACTTTCTTATTCATTTATTTTCAAAAGAGATATATTTTACATATACTTCCATTAATAAATAGTTTCAAGTTTTAACTGTACCATAATTATTAAAAAGAAGAAGAAGAACAAGAACAACAAGAGGAAGAATTGTGAAATACTGTGTACTGCCACACTGCAGAACCATCCCATTTCCTGAGAGGTTTAGCATACCGTGAAGCTCTCACACCGTTGCAGCCCTAGATGAGATTATAGTGAGATTAAGTGAGATCTACAAAGTTTGGTTCTCTGTTGTCTGACTGGTTAACAGTAGAAAGAGGTGTAGGTGTTCACACTGGCGTGGGAAGAACAGTAATCTGCTCAGGTTTTACTCAGACAGGTGTGCCGTATGTTTCATTGTGTAGAGTTGAAAGTCTTTTGCACTGAAATATGCTAAACTGACATCTGAAGCTTTTCCTGTTTGGAGCTGTAAATGGAATTATACTGTGAGCTCTACGTTTGGTGGTTCAGAATAAAGCCCCTGGGTTCACTCTGTGCCACATGATGATAGTATCTCGAGACTACTTCCTGTGTGAGCTAATAGAAGTAGTAGCTACTAGCTTACTAGAGGGGTATAAAGCCCCCCAGCATTGAGGAGCTGTGGAGCAGTGGAAGAACTGTGTTCTCTGGAATGATGGTGGAGGAGCTCCATCCAGTACTTTTGGGATGAGTTGAGGATGATGAGGTGGGGTGGTGATATTCATCATACAACATCCTGACCTCACTATTGCTATTGTTGCTGAATGCAATCAAATCCTCACAGCAATGCTCCTCCAACATCTAGTAGAAAGTCTTCTTCTCTGAACAGTAGAGACAGTTACTCCAACAAAAGCAGGATCATGAGCAGGTGTCCCAATACTTTTGTCCACATAGTGTATGTGTACACCAATCACTAAGCTCCCAGTCGTGTTCTCCATGGAATTATTCCCAGAGGTATCAGTTGAACCTCATTCCTAACAAGTAATTAGTCACTGGAGACCTGAGGACACTTACAGGAAAATACGGCAGTGGCATATTCACCTGAGTTTCATCGTGCTGGCGACACGCTAACACTAACAGTGATAGTCTGTTTTTTAAATATAACATAAGCTACAGTCCACACGCAGAAAGAGCAACAGGTTGGGAACGCAGATGCGTGCAGTGCTGTTTTACATATTTCTGTTCTGCTTGCTTCACCACAATGACTGCTGCATTCTTTTACCCACAGGATGAGGGTCCTGTAGATAGCTGGACGTGTTCAGTGAGAACATGCATGCTGAATCCACACTGAGAGCAGAACTGGCATTGCTGAGCCTCTTATTGGATCAACGTTTTCTAATCGTTGAATTAAAGAATGGGAACTACTTTATAGAAATCCATCCTTTCCATTCTGATTTGCATTGAAAACAGCCGAGCGGACACTCGATTTAAATAAGTATAAACAGCGCTCACCAAGATGAGAAATAAAAGGCTTCTCTTAGTTATGGGGGTTATCAGCAGCCTCTTCATTGGAATGCTGTATTCACTTCTAAATCAAAGGGACCACAAACAGAGACTAGCAGAAATGCCCTCTCTTACCACTGCTGACCTATTTACAAGGCCCCCCACCATTGCTGCCACAGAAAACAAGAGCACTGAACAGCCTGCAAAACCTCAGAAAAGTGCTCCACGCTCCAGTTATGCAGCAGGGAAGCCAGTCACGGTGTCTGAGAGCTTCATAAAGTTCATTCCAAAAAACGGCGCTTTCTGGAACAGGAAACTCCACTCCTTGCTCAGTAAACTGGAAGCCACAGACCTGACTGAACGGCAACCACCGAACGGCTCTCGCTGTCAGCCTGAAAGCATCGAGTCACTTCGCATAAACATACAAGACTTTAGAGCGTACCCTGATATCTACCAGGACTTCGTCAAATGCATGGACTGTCACGACTCGCAGATTCTAATCGACCAGCCTAGCAAGTGTGACCCAGGCGATGGCAAAGGTGAGGTGTTTCTTCTTTTTGCGGTCAAATCTACCCCAAGTCACTTCGAGAGGCGGCAGGCTGTTCGAGACACCTGGGGAAAAGAGGGCCGGTACAAGAGAGGGCTGCTGGTGAGAACGGTCTTTCTTTTGGGCAGCACATCCGCAGATGATGCGTCTGTGGACAGTCTGATCGAATTTGAGGCCCGGACGTATGGAGACCTGCTTCTTTGGGACTTTCAAGACTCATTTTACAACCTCACCCTCAAAGAGCATGTGTTTTTAAAATGGGCTCTTCATCGTTGTCCCCTTGTGTCCTTCATTTTTAAAGGTGATGATGATGTGTTTGCAAACACACCAGCGATACTCCATTATCTGCAGTCCCTAAAGCCGGAGAAAGCTTCAGAATTGTACACTGGTCAGATCATCTCAGAAGCCACCCCGTTGCGAGACACCAAAAGCAAGTACTACGTCCCCCAGACGTTCTTTGAAGGTGCTTACCCGCTGTACGCGGGTGGTGGTGGGTTTCTGTTCTCTGGAAATCTTCTTAAGCCTCTCTACATCATCTCCCAATACATTCCCTTCTTCTCCATTGACGACGTCTATACAGGGATGTGTTTCAAAGCCCTGGGGATTACCCCGGAGAAGCATCATGGGTTCCAGACTTTTGACATCCGTGAGCAGGATAGGGAGGATGCTTGTGCTCATAAGAACTTGCTCCTGGTGCATAAGCGGACCCCAAAGCAGACTATAAGACTGTGGAGGAGCATACGCAGCCCCTTCCTGACATGCTAGCAAAGAGAGATGAGCTGATCTTGGAGCTCAGACAGTCTGTATTTGTCTATATTTTGTCTGTATTTGAGACTACAGAAGACTGATTTTAGCTGAACTACTGCCTGACTCATCGTTTTTTTTTTATTTTATTTTTTAATTTGTATTAACACACCTGTCCTCCCAGCACTAGCAATGCTCCCAACAATAACCATAAAAATAGAAAAATGAAAAATAATAGAAAAATAAAAAAATAAGTTAACTGTAAAACGTGGTTTTGCTAGTTTGGACTGTGCCATCAGCTTATGACAATATGGGAGGAGACTGTAAGAGAGAGGGGGGACTCTGAGGACTCTGAGGACTCTGAGTTCAGGTGGCCTCTGCGGACCCTCCGCTCTGATAAGTGGAGGCAGGAGTGATAAATGACAGGGTTAAGAGGGAGGTGATGGGGTGGTGGTGGTGGAGGGTTGTGAAGACCTGTTAGAACAAGGTAGAGATGGAGTTCAAAGGATGTTCAGTTTGGGAGAATGGGCTTCAGGCTTCAGTTCCTCCTCCCAATATTTAGTTCCTTCATGACTCCACTTGTGTGGTAGTGACTAAACTAGGTGTGTTCAACTTAAATAAACACTTTTAATCAGCTGCTGGGTCACTCGAAGTATGTAATATCTGAGCTGAATGAGTCCAGGTCATTTGCTTCTTACCACAGTAATTTTTTCGGTGGAACAGATGCAGAACTTTTGTTTAAATGCTGTGCTTAAATGATTACTTAGACGTTGGGATGTAGTGTTTTAGTAAGGTGCTTGGTCTTCTTGATCTTCCAGAACAGGGCCACACCTACTTTATTCTGAGCCTGTGTTCCTAAAACCTGAAATGTCGTTTACAGTAAGCTGCCTAAACCGGTCGTTCCTCTGCCAGTTTGAGCAGTTTGCTGTAAACGGAATTTCTATTTATTTAGGAAGGAAGAAAACAATATTCTCAGACCAGTTTCTTAAGAATGTTGGATAGTTAACAATACAGCTTTTGTTTTGTTTCAAACTGGAATACATTGTATTACAAATGTCATAAATCCACTTTAATCTCTACTCTAAAACACATACTACATCTGTTATGCTCCGGACGGCACAAAAGAAACCCAACAAAAAAGAAAGAAATGAACAAAGCGAACCTGGCCAGAACCTAGAATTCCTCAGGTGGTGAGTAGGCCTGTAGTCTACCTGCTCCAGGAGGAAGAAAGTAAAGCTGTAGCAATACTGACAGGCCACAGGGATGTGAAGCATTTGGGCTTCAGACAATATGGTTAATGTCAAAAGGGGCCAGACAGACACAATAACAGAGGGCCACGGCAAGGACAACCACAAGACAAACTCCTTCACCCTTAACTCCAACTCCAACTCCAACACCATTTATCATGGGGCACATTTCATTATGTTCCCATGATCGGATCACTCAGGACGCATGGTAATGCCAGGTGTAAATGGGGCATGACCTGTTTGAAACCCCTGCTGGCAAAATTAATCAAACCTCTTAAAACACAACGTGAGCAGCTGCTGCTAAAATACCTATGAAAAAGCCCATCCCTCACCAGGACAGTGCTAAACTCCGTTAAAACCCAGTAAGGAGTTTTCAGGTAGATTTAGTGACATCAACCTCGAAAGTGTTTCCGCATTCACATTGCCTGAAGTCTGTATGAAAATGATTGGATGATGGTTTCACAATGTCACGCTGTTGTTCTGATGTTTCCCGCATTTAGGTTCTACCCTTTTTAATGAAGTCTGTAATTACCTAGAATGCTTCGAATGCTTGGAAAATTTCTGATCACTGTTGATCGTCACATGTTTATGCAAGATCAAAAAAAAAAAAAAAAGAAGTAATAGAGGAAATACATCAATGGTCTCAAAAAATGTTTGTCACGGTTTGTCAGGAGACAGAGGCGGACGTACTCGCAGGATAAGGTTTTAATACAAGACAAAAAAACAGAAACCAAACAAGCAAAGCTTACCAAATCAACACCAAAATAACCAACCCATAAACAGGCCCAATCTACAAACCGTGAACTGATGTGGACATGAACGCAGCACGCACGCACAAGACCAGACAAAGGACGACTAAAACAAAGGGGTACTTATACAGACGCTAACAAGGAAACCACGAGGAACCCCTGGGACTAACAAGGGGCGTGGCCAAAGAGGAGACACTGGTGGAAGCACTAATGGACAGGTGTGGCTAGGGCAGACAAGACACAATCAGAGCCATGCTTGGGAGCACATGGCAACACAAAACACAGGCAGACATGACAACAGGGACAGGCATGACATGTTTATATTAACATGCACTAACAACTATGTCTGTGAACAGTGATAGTAGAAGTAACTAATAATTAATTCATATTAATTAATCAATTAATAAATAATTCATGTTTTTAATATTTTTTTTCATATCTGTCACTCACTATCTGACGAGGGGGATGTTTCATGTTACTCATTAAACACACTTGTTTCAGTTGTCTATGAGACAGAGGTGGCTGTTTTGAGCACTGATTGGCCACCAGGTGCCACTGTAGTGCAACGAATCGAATGTTTCACAAGATCAAATCTTTTAAAAGGTTTAAAAAGGTGCAGGTATTTGTCACTGTGCAGCGAAATGTGCCGCATTTTACCCATCTGTGGTAGTGAACACACACCCTGAGCAGTGGGCAGTCAACTCCAGCGCCCGGGGAGAAGAGAGGGTGGAAGGTCTTGCTTAAGGGCCCAACAGTGGCAGCTTGCCGAGCCCGGGTATCGAACCCACAACCCTGTCATCAACAGCCCAAAGCTCTAACCGTCCCCTAAATCACTTCAAAGACAATGACCATATTCACCATTAGTGTTAGACACAGACGGAATTTGCAGTGAACCCACACACACACACACACACAGAACACACACACACACTAGTGAACAACTTCATCACATGTTGATTTGATCGATCACTGCCTGACATAAAAGATTAAAAACAGCCACAATGAAACCCACATGACAGGCAGTGATAACACTTCCCTCCCTCAGGCAGCCATCGTAGCTTTGGCCTAAGGATTTGCTCCCTCCCCAATTTTACTCCAGCAAGGACCCTCATTAGGTAGCTGGATTCCACCTGATAAGGGCTAGTGACAGGACTACCTGTGGAGGCAGAGCCAGGGAGAGAGAGAGATGCACACACAAATACTACGACAAAGGGCTCACACCTAATGAGCTCTCTGATTTTAAAATTATTATGATGTTAAAATGATCCAGAATTCATTGTTATATTTACCTATTTAATGTTGAAATGGTCAAATCGAATCCTTAGGATCTTCAGAGTAAATGGCCACCCAGCCCGACCTGCTGGAAGATTGCCCACTGAGGTCAATCAGCGTCAGACCAGCTGCCACGTACCAGTCTGACCAGCAGGCCCCCCACCCACCACCACCCATACCAGACCAGCGGCTCACCCTCCTACCACTGCCACCGTCTTCTTATGTTATTTCTTTTCTTTCTGTCTTTTACTAATTACTGATGGTGTAAAGCTGCTTTGTGACGACAACAGTTATAAAAAGGTACACAAATAAATTTGACTTGACTTGGATTGACTCGACAGGCTTATTCAAGGTTAATCCTTGGTCAATATTTTATGTCAATGTTCTAGACTATACTGCTTTATAAACATCCAACAATCAGCCATAACATTAATACCACCTGTCTAATATTGAGTAGATCCTCTTTGTGCCGCCACAACAGATCTGACCATTCTAGACATGGACTCCATAAGAGCTCTGCAGGTATCCTGTGGTACTCATCTGAATTTCATCTAATATGTAATACAAATGACCCTGTACAACAGACTATTATAATTATTATTACTGGTATTATTATTATTATTAAGAGGGGGTGATTATGTATGCAAAAATGGGGGAAGAAAACCATTACAGCAGAGGTCTTCAAAACCTTGAATCCAGTCTTCAGTCCTGGACTTGTAATCTTTGCTAGTTGTGACTCTACGTGGCCAATCAATTACATTAACTGTCCCCTTAACTTGCAGCGAGGACCAAATCCAGGACTGGAAACTGGACTAAGGTCCAGATCTGAAGACCTGGGCTCTACAGGAACGAACCCCTCCAATATGCTCTAACCTGTGGAGTGATTTCAGCAGCTAGAGGCTTTAAGGACGTTCCTTCCTGAATTAAAAATAGTGATGAGAAATAACTTCATTTACTGCAAAGTTACACAAACAACTGACCCCTCACTCCCTTTCAGCTCGCCTCTGCATTCAAGCCTCAACAGTATAGTTCTGTTAGTGTCCGACAATAGCGCCCTTGTCTTCTTTGTATTGATGCCTTCTGGACCTCGCCTCATTGATTTCACTGAGGTCCAACTGGTACTGCAGCCGTAGCCTGACAGCTGACACGGCTGAACGCCTGCACGTCTCGGCTTATTGATCCACACATTCCAGGTAAGCAGATACTAGCTTGACTTTCTGAACATGTGTTTTGAGCTGTCTCAGCTGTATGGAGTTGAGTTAGCATGATGTCATCACGTGATGATGTGTTTGGAGGTAAGGCTGCAATAGTAATGACTAATGAACCCACTGTGGGCCAGCGCTGGACTGAGAATAGGCTTTATCAGGGCGTCCACATGAACAGCACAGCTCAGCTTAAACTCACCAGCTGTCTGTGAAGTATTGGAGTTACAGTCATGTAAAGATTATGCAGGGCTGTCAAAGGTGTTGTACCAGGAGTGAATAAAGGTTCAGGTCCTCTGTTATGTTGTTTAGCACATTACAGTAGTTTTCTTCTGTAATCGACTTCTCAGAAATGTGCTATGTGAACCCCGTTACTGACGCACACAGAGAGCGAACCGCATCCCTGAGGAGGAGGATGCTCAGACTTTTAAACACCAATGTCCTGCGAATACCTTGTTTCTCCTTACTGTATTGAACATTACAGTTACTGATGGAGATAAAGTCAGTACTCTACATCTGCGCATCTGGGTCCACCTGCACTCTCACATCAAAGTGCTTTGTTTGGCTACAATTTACACCGATCAGCCATAACATTAAAACAACCTGCCTGATATTGTGTAGCCCCCCCTCCCGCCACCACAACAGCTCTGACCAGTTAAAGCGTGACACCAAACCAGACAGCCAGCATTAGGTTTTCCATTTTTCAGTCATTTCTGCTGCTGTAGAGGAGAACATGGCCTAGCCTTCACTCATCATGAGCATCAACCAGCCTTGGGTGTCCACTGCTCGTTCACCTTGGAGCACGTTTGGTAGGTTTTGACCACTGCATACCAGGAACACCCCTCAAGACCTGCTTGCTGATGTTCTGGAGATGTTCTGACCCAGTCATCGTCTAGAACATCACAGTTTGGTTCTTGTCTCAGATGTGCGTTTTTCCTGCCTGCTTCATCACCTTCAACACCTGACTGTTCACTCACTGTCTAATAGGATCATCCCAGCTTTTGACTGAAGCCACTGTAAAGAAAAGTCGTTCATGTAACAGTTATAATGTTTTGGCTGATCTGTGTAACTCTGGAGTCTGGCTGAAGACTGCGCTACAAAAGCAGAGTTTAACTAATGAACCCTAATGAACAGGAGGTGATCCTGTTCATTAGGTAACTGTAACTGGTATTTGATGGCATCCTGTATGACAATGTGCTGTATTTGTAAATCTCACAGTGAGGTTTGTGTAGCCTGGTTATAGGAAACGACATCTGTCAGGGAGGAGGATGACCCACAGAGAGGGCTTGAGAGCCAACTCTACCCACTTTACCCTGGGTGGGACACCATTTCGGATTCTCGGAGGCTCCATCCATTACTTCCGGGTTCCGAGAGCATACTGGAGAGATAGGCTGCTGAAACTGAAGGCCTGTGGCCTAAACACCCTCACTACGTAAGACTTCAGCTCAGAACATAAAGGTGCGTTAAACCATCGTTAAAGATCCGTTACAACTGATCTGACTGGCGCTCTCTGTCAGGTATGTGCCGTGGAATCTGCACGAGCCCGAGAAGGGAGTGTATCACTTCTGTGAACAGCTGGATCTGGAGTAAGTACTGTCTCTCAGCATGTGTGAGAATCAGTGAGGTCAAGGCCATGTCAAGGCCGTGGTCACAGTATACTGTATATCGGGAGGGACATTAGTCAGGGTCTCCCCAATATACTGATCATAAATCATAAATGAAAATGTTCAGCTCTCTAACTGATGAGTGGTGCAGTGTTAGGATCCGTCAGTGCTCCTGTCTGTAGTTGACGGGGGCTTATTACTGTAACACTGTACTCCAGCACCATACCGACAATCCACCTCAGCAAAGTCTTGGTAGCGGGAAACGTCTCTGACTTCCAGGAAAAGAGAATGATAATGTAGAGTCAGGACAGCGCTTGTACTGCACGCTGGAACCGTATGTATGAAGTATGAAGAACCGTATAAAGCTTTAAAGACGTCAGTGTAACACCAAACCAGCCAGCCAGCATTAACGATTCCAGTAAAGGTTCTGTACCAGTCTGAAGGTGATTCACACTCAGAGCAGTTCTGTACAGGACTGAAAGTGGTTCTTCTGTGGCGATGAGCGGAGCAGAGCGTTATATACACTGCTGCAGCAACTCTGCCTCTCCAACATGGAAACTTTACTGGAAGAGGAAAATCATTCTTCATCTTCAACATTAAAGTTATAAGACTAATAAGATGAAGGTGTAGGTTCAGTTGAATGGTATGTTTAGTTCATGGCTATAGTCTTGGTTCATATGATAAGTGGTTGATGACCCTGAAGCTTTTTGGTGACATTTATTGTTTGTGCAGTCTCCCGTTATCACGGCTATATTTGGGTTTGACCCTGACTGCTTTCACTACCGCTCTTTTAGATTCATCTGTCTGATATTAAACTCAGCTCCTCAGACTTTTTTTTTATCTCAAACTCTTTAAACAACAATATACACAGAAACTAACCATCAAAAACTCAAAAGTCCCTTCACCCAACCAGACCACCCTCAGTTTTCCTTCACGGTGTGAAAGTGCACGGTTTTCTTGAGTACACAGCGCTGGTTGGGCCCACTGATGTATAAGAGCTCCACCACTGATGCCGAACACTGTGTAACTATAAAGAGATTTTGGGAAACCAGACATTTAAAAGACATCTCACAGAATTCCTAAAAAATCCTGAAGACCTTGATTCCTCTACGCTGTATTGTTCTAACTCTATTCATCTGTTTACAGGGCGTACATTCGTCTCGCAGCAGATTTAGACCTCTGGGTGATTCTTCGTCCAGGACCGTACATATGTGCTGAATGGGACTTAGGAGGTCTCCCCAGGTTGGCACATTTACTCTCTAACAGGCTGCCAGATTAAAGTGACAGTATATGTCCAAATGTTTGTGGACACCCCTTTTAATGAATGCATTTAACTACTTTAATCTGCACTCATTGCTGACACAGAATAGGACTCTCTGGAGCAGATCAACATCATGACCCTATTAGCACCATGCTGTGTAAAGCCAGGCGTGGGCTAGAGGGGTATAAAGCCCCCCAGCATTGAGGAGCTGTGGAGCAGTGGAAGAACTGTGTTCTCTGGAATGATGGTGGAGGAGCTCCATCCAGTACTTTTGGGATGAGTTGAGGAGTTGGAATGATGAGGTGTGATGGTGATCATAAAACAACATCCTGACCTTGCTAACGCTCTTCTCACTGAATGCAATCAAATCCTCAAGGCAATGCTCCTGCTCCATAATCCAGTAGAAAGTCTTCTTCTCTGGACAGTAGAGACAGTTAATCCAACAGAAGCAGGCTCTACTGTCTTTTCAGAAGACACAGTGAAGGAGTAGAGGAACAGTTGAGGCTGAGTGCAGTGGGTGCGTTAGTATAATTAGCCAGCTGCAGTAGGTTGGTCTGTAGTAGGTTGGTCTGCAGTAGGTTGGTCTGCAGTAGTTTGGTCTGCAGTAGGTTGGTCTGCAGTAGTTTGGTCTGCAGTAGTTTGGTCTGCAGTAGGTTGGTCTGTAGTAGATTGGTCTGCAGTAGGTTGGTCTGCAGTAGGTTGGTCTGCAGTAGGTTGGTCTGTAGTAGATTGGTCTGCAGTAGTTTGGTCTGCAGTAGGTTGGTCTGTAGTAGATTGGTCTGCAGTAGGTTGGTCTGCAGTAGGTTGGTCTGCAGTAGTTTGGTCTGTAGTAGGTTGGTCTGGAGTAGGTTGGTCTGCAGTAGGTTGGTCTGTAGTAGATTGGTCTGCAGTAGTTTGGTCTGCAGTAGGTTGGTCTGCAGTAGTTTGGTCTGCAGTAGGTTGGTCTGCAGTAGGTTGGTCTGCAGTAGTTTGGTCTGTAGTAGGTTAGTCTGCAGTAGGTTGGTCTGCAGTAGGTTGGTCTGCAGTAGTTTGGTCTGTAGTAGGTTAGTCTGCAGTGGGTTGGTCTGCAGTAGTTTGGTCTGCAGTAGGTTGGTCTGGAGTAGGTTGGTCTGTAGTAGATTGGTCTGCAGTAGGTTGGTCTGCAGTAAGTTGGTCTGCAGTAGGTTGGTCTGCAGTAAGTTGGTCTGCAGTAGGTTGGTCTGCAGTAGGTTGGTCTGTTGGGATCACCTACAGAATGTGAACAGCTCATACACTCACAGCAGGCAGTCTGTCTCTACAGTTGGCTGCTAAGGGACAAAAATATGAAACTGAGGACAACCTACTCCGGGTTCACAGCGGCAGTAAACTCCTACTTTGATCATCTCATAGCAAGAGTTGCACCTCTTCAGGTAACAGCTTCTTCATCAGCCCCTTAATATTCTCTCAGTATTGTGATGTTCTGTTGCTGAGTGTTTTTCCCTCTCCTCTTCTCTGCAGTTTAAAAGAGGTGGCCCTATCATTGCAGTGCAAGTGGAGAACGAGTACGGCTCATATGCAAAAGATGAGCATTACCTGACCTTCATCAAAGAGGTTGGGCGGAGCTTGTATTTGTTGTTTGTAATTTTGCACAGGATCTGATGAATCGTTGTGTTGGAGTGCACACTGACAGACGTTGGTCTAGTATAGACGTATTTGCCACTATTAAAAAGTATTTGTAGCAGTTACAGCACTGGGCTGTTAATAACAGGGTTGTGGGTTCGATACCTGGGCTTGGCAAGCTGCCACTGCTGGGCCCTTGAGCAAGACCCTTCACCCTCTCTGATCTATGTGTGCTCAATGCCACTGTGTGTGTTTGCGTACTAGTGTGTGTGTGTGTGTGTGTGTGTGTGTGTGTGGTCAGAAGAGCTGAAAACGCTTCACACTGCGTCACACTGCACTGCACTGCAGGAACATCATTCCTACATTCAGACATGTCCGTGGGACAGTGTGGGGATGTTTTTCTGGCCTCAGGACCTCGTTCAAAAGGCCCAGAGATGCTACTGGCTGAACCCTGACCAGTCTGAATGCTGCTCTGTTACTTAACGAGAATTACAGGAGCAGTACAGGAAGCACACGGCCGACGGCTGCAGCAGAACCTCAGTGCACAAATTTATAGGAGGTTTAATCGATCAGTGCTGAAGAAAACAGTTCACTTCACTGGAACCTTCACTGGAGGTCATTATTTACCCTTTAAATAAGACAACATCTCACCATTCTGACCATCTGTCCGTCTGCAGAGTTTCAGACCCGACCCCTAGTTCCCTTACATCACAGTTTCGGGATCTGATGAATTTGCTATCACTGGAAGAACCATAAACTCTGATCTGTATCAGAGACGTCTTCAAGTAGACAGTCTGTTCATCCCCCACCCAGCTGAGGAGCACAGTAAGGTCCTGCAGTCAGACAGTGATCCAAATCAGGGGGAAGTCCACATTTTACTGAGAGGAAACGTAGCTATCCCTAGAACATTTTACAGGCTGTGCACACGACTGTATTCCAGGCTAAACTCAGCTTTCTGTCTGGTAAAGATTCTCTTGTTTAATTGTACATTAGAGAAGGAGAGGCAGCGTATGCATTAACAGATCAGGTCAGGAAGCGGTCAGTTATGACCTCTTACAGCTCTGTCTGCTGGTGACCTGCACACAGTGGGCTGCTCTACATTGTCTTTCTCCAGGCTCTAGAGTCCAGAGGAATCACAGAACTTCTGCTGACGTGTGATAATCGAGAGGGCTTGAACTGTGGAGGTGTGAAGGGAGGTAAACAACAACAGCACAGGCAATCCTTCCTGTCTTCCACGATCACAGTCCTGCCATTAGTCCAGACTCACACTCAGACTAACACTCAGACTTACACTCAGACTAACACTCAGACTCACTCAGACTCACACTCAGACTCACTCAGACTAACACCCAGACTCTCTCAGACTAACACTCAGACTAACACTCAGACTCACTCAGACTAACACTCAGACTTACACTCAGACTCACTCTCCTCATCTGTTCTTTTCACAGTTCTACAAACCATCAACCTTCAGAAACTGTCATATGGAGCCGTGCAGCACTTGGCTGATTTGCAGGTGCAGCAGCTGATTTCTCTGTTTGTAGCCTGAATGTCTGCCGTGTGAAAGTAGTGTCCTAACTAATGGAGTATTTGTGCTGGCAGGGAAGCTTTGTGTAAACGAAACATCTAACTCTACGTTACAGAATAATAATTCAGGTGTTATTATTAGAAGCTGGGTGTTTAGGTTGTGAGTTAGTGTTTTTTGTGTGGCCAAACCACTGATATCCTCCATATTTCTGACAGAGAGTAAGTCATCAGCATGTTTGCTGTGTATAACTTTAACTATAGCATTAACTATATGAATGAATCTCTATTAAATGAATTGAAAACAGGGCCTGCAACAGTGACGCAGTTTAACAGATATTTTCCTGCCCAGTCTGTAAGTAACCATTTATGCTACAGCCCCAGAAGCCATTGCTGGTGATGGAGTACTGGTGTGGCTGGTTTGATGTCTGGGGGGAGCCTCATCATGTGTTCTGTGCTCAAGGTAAGATACTAATGCAGTAAAACACAGAAATAGATAAATAGATAGATAGACAACAGACAGTGGCTTAATTATGATTGCATTCTTATAATTATTAGGTAATTATTGTGGAAATAATTGACTAAGTGTTTTTGTAAATGTGGTAAAGGAAAACACACTTTAACAGTTCTTCTGCTTCAGACATGATTGCAGTGCTAAAGGAACTTCTCGAGCATGGTGTCTCCATCAATCTGTACATGTTCCATGGAGGAACCAGCTTCGGCTTCATGAACGGTGCCACTGACCTCACCTCTTACAAACCACAGATCAACAGCTATGGTATGGAGGATTCTTACTTCTCAGTGAACTCTCCGCTCCTTAGACTGTGTAGCGCAGGGGTTAAAGGTCTGTGTAAGTGGCTGGAAGATCTCCAGACTAACAGGGCAGTGACGGGCGCAGGCCTACAGGCCAACACAGCTATGTGGAAAGTAGGGGTGTGGAGAACATCCCCAGATCCCAGGACTGGACTTCACACACAGAAATAACAATCTGAGCAATCCGTTTGAGACGCCCTTGAAACTAAAATAATAACAAAAACAAATAAACAACAGAAATGTTTTGAGCATTGAAACTTTAAATAAAAATGAAAAGGAATGATTGAATATTGATTGAATATTCTGCACTTTCTGTTTCTAGATAAACATTCAGATTTAAATTCATTTAAAGGCCGTTTAAACATTCCTTTGAAAGTTTTCGTTTTTACTGAAACATGGGTTCAGATGATTCTCCATGACCAGGGTGCGTCACAGCACAGGGTGGACAGTACGGTACAACAGTCAGTCTCTCTCACTGCGGAGGCCGTCAGGACTGGGGTAAAAGGTTGAAAATTATTCAAACTAATTAGAGAGTTTTTGTGTTTTTTAGATTATGATGCTCCGTTATCTGAAAGCGGGGACTACACCATCAAATACCATCTCCTGAGGGACCTGTTGAGGGGCCTTCAAAGTAAGCTGCTGCACAGAATTCTCCTTCTAAGCTGCATAGGTGACCACTGAGCATTATAAAGGCTCATAAATGGTTATAAATGTTTATAAAGGGTTATGAATCTCTCTCCTCAGATGAAGAGTTGCCACGCCTTCCTGCAGTCCAGAACAAGCAGGTGTATGAACCAGTTGTCCTTTCTCAGCACATTTCCTTGTGGGAAAGTCTTCAATGTGCAGAAAAGGTTAGTAAGGATAAAATATCATTTTATATATTTTTATTTCTTAATTTAGTTTTGTTTTATTGTTTTTATTCCTGTTTTGATTTTTATTGTTATGATCTGGTGTCGACCTGGGGATGGGTTCCTCTTTTGAGTCTTGGTTCCTCTCGAGGTTTCTTCCTCTCGACCTGAGGGAGTTTTTCCTCATCACTAGCTTCAAAAGAGACTCGGACCTGGATCTTTGTAAAGTGGCTTTGTGACAACACTGGTTGTGAAAAGTCTACAGAAATCCATTTGAATTAAACTGAATTAAATATTCTGTAAATATAAATCCATGCTTTCACCTGTAGCTTTGGATCAGGCTGCAGGATCTCACATCTCTCACTGACTTCATGTCATACCTGCTAACACTCTCTTCTTAGAGTTCTACCACCCAGTTCTACCACCCAGTTCTACCACCCAGTTCTACCACCCAGCCAAAGTAACCGAGGCAAACCCTCCAAAGCATCCATCATCCATCAGTCAAAACTTGTTCAATATATTATGTTATATTATTATATTATAATTATGTATATATCACAGCAGTTCAACAGTAGATGGTTTGGTAACTTTTATCAATAATTAATAAATAGTTCTGATCAGAGGAGGACAGGTTGGGTCCCCCTTGTGAGTCTTGGTTCCTCAAAGGGTTTCTTCCTCCAGCTCTGAGGGAGGTTCTCCTCATCACTGTGGCCGTTGGCTGCTCACTGGGGGTCTCCGATTTTTCATGTCTTCTTATGTTATTTCTTTTTTTCTGTCTTTTACTAATAACTGATGGTGTAAAGCTGCTTTGTGATGACAACAGTCGTAAAAAGCTACACAAATAAATTAGATTTGACTTGATTTAATATGAATATGCATACTAGGAGACTGGATATGGCGAGTGGCAGCGGCCATAAAAGCCTCATGTGGCAGAATGTGTTTCTGAACAGGACTACACTGGTCAGAAATGCTGAGTTTTGTAATAACCAGTAGGTAATGTGGCCTGGAGGATAATAATATTATACAGTAGTGTGTGCGTTTGTTTTTCAGCCATTCAGGTCAGATGACCCAGTGAACATGGAGAACTTACCAGTCAACCATAACAGTGGTCAGTCATACGGGTATACCCTTTATGAGACCACCATTTACAGCGGTGGAGCCCTGAATTCCAGAAACCATGTTCGGGACAGAGCTCTAGTAAGTATACATTACTACAGGTTATAGCCTCATGAGGTATGCATTATGTCAGTCAGTCTCAGCACTTACATGACATTCAGATTTTGAAAGAAAAAAAAGGAAGAAATGATGAACTGAGGAAATCTGTCTGTTTGATGTTGGTGTAATGGCGTCTGATTTGCAGGTGTTTGTTGACAAACACTTCATTGGTGTTTTGGACTACAGGATGCAGGAACTTGTAGTGCCCCATAGTGAGGTAAGCAACTTAGGATAAATGTTTCTGGCAATATAATCTTTAAAAAATAAGATGAACATAAAAATTAACATAATAGAATAAATAGAATACACAAATGTTAACCTCCTGAGACCCAGACTTTTGCTTTCTGTGCATTTTTTTATTTTCTCCTAGCTGTTCGGGATTAGTCGGCCCTAACAAGAATAATAATTAAACTTAATCTTTGTACAGGAAGCCATTTTTTGCAAAGCATTAGGTATCATGGTGCAGAGAAGCAGAAATGTAATGTCCCCATATTAAGTGATGATAGATTTAGTATATATAGCACTTACATGATATTCAAAGTTATTCTCAAGATATTCTACAGTCCTTCTGCAGACTAACTGCATTAGGATTTAAAACACGTGCTTTATGTTTGATCAGCTATTCTACTGAATTCAGTTCAGCTTAATTGTCATTATACTAATACAGGGTTGTACAGTACAACCGAACACTGCTAGGCTGAGTCTCTGGTGCAGTAAAAGGGCATAGGTGCAGGGCATACAATAATGCAGGACAATAAACAATAAGTACAAAAACTCCAAAAATATACAAATACAGATATGTGCATGTGAGATATAGAGACTGGGGTTACTTACTTAAATATGACTACAAATACAATCCTTGCATGGTTTAATGATTGAATAGAATTGTTGTGTGGATTTTGATGGTAATCTGTGATTCAACCTGCCAGGCCCTAGATGAATTAGTGGGGGATAATCCACAGTCATTTATTACATGTAGAATTATTACATAATAAAGATGAATAAAGTATAATAAAGTACATATCTTACAGTTCCAAATGTAGAAACACAATCTTATGCAAATGTAAATTAAGAGATGTTGACCTTCAGTCTCATCAGTATTTTGCACAAAGAGCTCTCTTCATTACCCCGAGCATTACTTCCTATCTGTGCTCAGAGGGAGAGAACCCTGGGTCTGCTCGTGGAGAACTGTGGGAGAGTTAACTACGGTCCTGCTCTGGATAACCAGCGGAAAGGTGTAGTGAAGTAACCTTGTCTAATGTCATTCCAGTTCCATCCATGAGTTCATTTTCATGCAGCACAGTTATGAACACAAGCAAAACAAAAACAATCAAAACCATATCAATAATTCAGTAAAATCGTTAAAATCGTTATTTATTGATAAATGTGTTCACACAGGTCTAGTTGGAGATATCACTCTCAACCATACCCCACTGAAGAAGTTCACCATG
This sequence comes from Salminus brasiliensis, assembly GCF_030463535.1. Lineage (NCBI taxonomy): Eukaryota > Metazoa > Chordata > Actinopteri > Characiformes > Bryconidae > Salminus > Salminus brasiliensis. The sequence continues at coordinate 38,326,470 of NC_132890.1, forward strand.
TTCTCTCTGGACTTGGCCCCCAGCTTTATCAACAGGTTGGTTGGGCTGAGTATGATTTTTACAGGGAAATGAAGCTCTCCTTTCATATTTCCTATATCTCCTTTCCCAATATATTTCCAATTTATGTTTTATTTTTAAGAACATGTGTGTCCATTTGGGTGCCCATGGTTTGCACATTAGCCCTGATCTCATGGAAAAAATGTTTTGTATTTACCACAAATATCTGTGCTTCAACCACTTGTAAAGTTTGTAAAATATTTGACCCAGTCTGTGATTTACAGCCCATGATTTACCCAGTCTGTGATTTACAGCTCATGATTTACCCAGTCTGTGATTTACCCAGTTTGTAAATTACCCAGAGTGTCTTTGTGTTTATTGGTCAGTCTCTCTCAGTGATTCACCCAGGTGTTCTAAGTTGAACTTAGTAGGGGGTCCAAACTTTTGCAAATGCCAGAATTACAGTATTGCATTACTATATTACTATATACATTAATAACAAAATGTTACATGCTGGCAAAGATACAACCCAACACTGCATAATGCAATTATATATATATATATATGTGTGTGTGTGTGTGTGTGTGTGTGTGTATGTGTGTGTGTATATATATCAGCTATAACATTAATACCACCTGTCTAGTACCCCTTGTGCTGCTTCATCACCTTCATCACCTTCAAGACCTGATTGTTCACTCACTGACTAACAGATCCACCCCCTGACAGACAGGAGACACTGTAGATGAAGATCAGCAGTGTTCTTCACTTCAGCTGGCAGTGGTGCTAATGTTCTGGCTGATTGGTGTGTGTATATGTACTTCAGATTTACATCAGTGTGCCTCAGCTGTGTGAAGTACTCTGGTGTTCACCAGTCTGGTTACACAGACAGTAAACCCCTCTCCTTTATGAAGAACGGGTCATTTCTGTCTGATAGGCTGCAGTCGCTGAGATGGAGGTCTACAGGTCAGCCCCCCCTCTACCCTGCATTCTTCAGAGGTAGTTTGATGGTGGAAGGTCAGCCCAGAGATACCTTTATCACACTGCCGGTGAGTTCAAAGGTCACATCCAAGTCCTCTTTGTGTTTTAGCTTTGAAACCCTTCAGGAGGAGTGACTTTAAGCCTGTGGGCCGGTCATTTATATTTTGGGGTTTGTTTATAGGGGGACACGTGTGAATAAAGACACTATTAGGGGCCGTGTGTGTGTGCTTCTGAGACTTGTGAGGTTTTCCAGTCATGTTTTCCAGCCGTTCCACAGGCTGAGATCACACACAGGTCATGATGTCTGGTCCTGAAGGGCTGGTGTCCAGCACTGCTTGGTCCACTAAACTTGGTAAAATCACCAAACTGCCGTTCTCTGACCCAGTGCTGACGACCAGTGTCCTAAATATTACCCTTTCAGAGCTTGACCGAAGCAGGACATTAAAAACTGCCTGTCGTGTGTTTTACCAGGGGTGGCTGAAAGGGGTCGTCATTGTGAATGGGGAAAATCTCGGACGCCACTGGTCTGTAGGTCCTCAGAATACCCTCTACCTCCCTGGTCCATGGTTGAAGAGTGGAGATAACCAGGTGAAGAGAAATGACTCTATTTCTTATGTATTTATATTCTTCACAGAGCATGACTGTTATGAAATGCATATTTCTGAAGTCCTTCTGAAGTCTGTTCATTCGTGTAGGTGATTGTTTTTGAGGAGCACAGAGCGGGGAGCCAAATCCAGTTTGAGGAGAACCCACAACACGGCAAGATAACCGATGTCTCCAGACAACCCTTCTGCACTCTCCTCTAAAACGCCGAATTATTTTGACTCTACAAATCATCTTAGAATCCAGACGGGCGTCTGCAGGGGTGGAGTTCTGCTGTTCCAGACTGTTAGCTGCTGTTTGAGGAGAGTCTGTGATTCGTGTACAGGTTAAAAATCCTCATGCAACCCACACAATCCACACAAACTACCCACTGCGTTGCATTAGTGTCTTAACTCAACAGCCACTGACCTCAGCGATGAGTGTGTGTGTGTGTGTGTGTGTGTATGTGTGTGTGTGTGTGAGTGTGACATGCATAACTAACATCTCACAAATGTTTTGGGTTATACTGAATGCTACAAAATAAATAAATAAATAAATAAACCCTGTATATCAGGTTTATTGTGTAAATCTGTAAAACTCTGCGCCTGGCTTGTACCTGAAGAATCCGCCGACTCCTCAAAAGACGTGAACATGGATTTATCTCTGCTCAAACATTTCTTTAAAAACGTACCGTATCTCATAGCATGTAGGGTGACTCGGGGGAAGGAGCTCCTCAGGGTAAGATGCCCCTCCTCTAACCTCAACACGTCTACATTTACAGCACATTCAATAACTGTGGTGTCATTCACTCTGAATATTCATTTTTAAGGACAGTTCAGTGTTTATTTAATTGTGATGCGAGGCTTTTTGATCTTGCTGGAGATGAGGTCATCAAATAAATGTCAAATGCAACTGCTGTTTTGCATAACAATAATATTGGATATAAGATAAGATAATCCTTTATTAGTCCCACAGTGGGGAAATTCACAGTGTCACAGACTCAGATGCAAAACGTAGATAAATTATCAAGGGGGGTGATGGGGGGGGGGGGGGGGGTAAAGAATGTATTGTGTTGTAAGACAGGATTTTAATTTTAATTTATTCCCAAAATAATTATATATTATAATCCTAGTGCATGTTGATCTCATGCACAGATATGGTAGAACTCTCCAGTAGTTGTACACTGTCTACACTGTTGTGTTTCTGCAGCACCTGCTCCTCCTGTAATGTTTAACTCCAGCGTAAGGAATATAAGTAGACCATATTATAAAATAAATAAAACAGAAATTCATATAAAAGGAATGCAAAATACTGTGTAACAGGAGCAGTGTGTAGATCTCCAGAAGTCCAGACTGTCTCCATCTGCTCCTCTGCAGTTATCAGCCTCCTCTCACCCTGTTCTTCAATGATCAGGACCCCACAGGACTGACCAGCACAGAGCAGACCGTAGTATTTTTGGGTGGAGGGTCATTCTCAGAACTGCAGTGACCCTGACTGACCTGGTGGTGGCGAGTGTGTTAGCAGTGTGTGTTGTGCTGGTGGTACGAGCGGATCAGACGCAGCAGTGCTGCTGGAGTGTTTAAACACTGTGTCTGTCTGTCCACTCACTGTCCACTCACTGTCCACTCCTATTAATAGACACTCATACCTAGCTGGTCCAGCTTGTAGATGTACAGTCAGAGACTAAAGCTCTGATCTGCTGCTGCACAGTTTGTGCTGGTCATCCTCTAGACATTAGTGCCCACAGGATGCTGCCCACAGGATGCTGCCCACAGGACCCCGCCCACAGGACACTGCCCACAGGATGCTGCTGGCTGGATATTTCTGGCTGGTGGACTACTCTCAGTCCAGCAGGTACGCTGTGCTCCTGTGGTGTCCTGACCGTTGAAGAGCAGGATGAAGGGAGGCTAACAGAGTCTGCAGAGAGACAGATGGAACAGTCTGTGGAGCTGTAGAACTGCACAGTGCTGCTGTACAGTCCCTAAATAACAAGTGGTGGTTTTAATGAAGTGGCTGGTCAGTGTATAGTATACAGATGAGCAGTGACTAAAGGCCAAAGCTGTGCAGAGTGTACAGACATATGGATGAGGTAGTTAGAGTAGTTAAATAGTACTGGTACTGGTACTAATACCAGTACTGGTACTACAGTATTTAGTATTCAAGGATTCAAGGAGACTTTATTGTCATTCACATCACATGCGGTACCTGGGGTGGAACGAAATTAAGATCTCAAGGTAATATAATAATAATAATAATAATAATAATAATAATAATAATAATAAATATCTCTCTCTCTCTGTACATATATATATATATAAACTTAAAATATAAGTAGGAAATTAGATCAATTAAAAAGTCACTAATCACAATCACAGACTAATCACAATATCAGACAGTACAGCAATGCAAATTAATATAATCATGAATAATAATTAATAAACGATGGTACAGATGGTATTGATCTAGTTTCCAGGAGACGTCACCTGCGATATTTGCACACGTGCTTGCTAAACGTCCAATCGCTGTGTCCCTTATTCGTGTCTCCGCGTCCTTCCAGCACAATCTGACGTCATTGGCTGGCGGTTAGTGGGCCGAAGGTGACCGAGGTGTTGTCTGGCTTCTCATTGGCTGAGCGAGCTGTAAGTCATCCTCGCGCTCCGGTGTGACTGGTATTCTCGAAGAACAACCAGCGCGTGAAAGCACTCTGCATCACCGAGCCCTACGCAAGTAGCGCAGCGTAGAGCCATAACGAGCGTAGCCTGCGCACAGGTCATGCCTAGCTGAAGCTCCAGCAGTTTCGAGCAGGAAGACAGACAGACAGACAGACAGACAGACGGACAGACAGCTACGATAGTGAGTCGTTGAGCTCGGGGACAGGTCTAATATGTCGAATAAAGTAGTGTGCGACAAATACGTAACTCGCGTATTATTGAAAAGTGTTGAATGTGCTGAAAAGTAAACTTGGCGCTTGCACTGGCCGCAGCAGCCCACCGTTTATTATTAATATTAATATTAATATTTTGTTAGTGCTGTTTGTCGCCCTTTTAATTCCTGGTTTTGAAGAAGTTGAGTAGTTTAACCTCCTCGCCTGCGGATGGACGTCGCCACGGTCGTAGGTTGCTGCCTCGGCGCTGCCTGTGGGGGGGCTCTGCTGGCTGCCTACAGGCTCGGCTTACTCTACCGGTTACTCCACAAGGTACGTAGCTTCACCTCTGTGTGTAGGGCAGGTGTGTCTCCAGGTTTGGGTGGAGGTGAAGAGTCCTATCGGATTCTTGTGGTGAGTGGACATGTGCTGGTTTACCACCAGTCAGTACTCTTATCTTACCCAAGAGCAACTGAACTTTGAACTCACCTGTCCAGGTGGGGTGTCACAAAGCAAGGTCTCTATTATCCAGATAACAGAAGCCATGAGGAGAGGACTGTCAGGCAGGGGTGTCTCTCAGCTCTTCTCCTATGGGACAGGACAGACGTGAGACTATGACTAGGATGTGGAAGCCCGTACCTGCCCGTACCTGCCCGTACCTACAGTACAAATGTATTTGTTTAATTCCAAAAGCATAAAGCATCTCAACACAATGAGAAATGATCTCAAATTAATCAAGTATTTGGTTTTAGATGGTCCAAGTTGGTAATTCAGGTTGGTGTGGAGCAACAGATAACACCACTATCTGCCAGTGAGACTGGGGTTCGATTCCCGGTCTGGGTGACTGTGGGTGCTGCGCTACACCAATAAGCGTCCTTGGGCAAGACTCCTAACACTGCATTGGCCCACCTCTGTAATACGAGGAACCCTGTAAGTCGCTCTGGATAAGAGCGTCAGATAAATGCCCTAAATGTAAAAGTAAACATAGCCTATACTGGTAAGCTAGCTGGTTGACCAGCTTTTGACCAGTATAGTAATCTCTTTAAGCTGGTTAGTGGTTTCAGATGGTCCAAGTTGGTAATTCAGGTGAAAACGCACCCCATAGTGGTAAGCTAGCTGGCTGACCAGCTCTTGACCGGTATAGTGTGTGTTGTATATTTGATTTTGGATTTAGTGATGCTGCTCATGCTTGCTGTCAAGCTTGCTCATACTGGCTGACCAGCTAAATCATCTAACTTAAAGAAAAACATAGCCTACGCTGGTCGAGAGCTGAGCTGGTCAATCAGCTTAACCAGCTTGAGCTGACCAGGCTGTTTTTGTGGCCGGTTTGGGCCCTGGTTTGGTATGAGTTCAGTACAATAGGAGGAAAAACAACATCAGCGAAATGCAGCAGCCTGGTTTGTGTTTATTTCTCTTGAACAGACTGTTTCACCTGTTGTGGTAAAGTCCTCTCTGAAACAGCTGGTAAATGTAAACACACATGAACACACACTCTCATGTAGATCATATTTTTCTGTAGGGCTGATGAAAACATGAGTAAAGACACACTGCAGTTTTTAAATGCTCATTCCATTTAGTGAAGATAAAAAAAAATACTTAACAACCTTTATCACTAAATCAACCAGGTCACCAACTTCAGTTGACCATTGGGTTAAACAGTGGTGAACCTTCCTAGGAGTGTCCGGCCTTCCACAGTTTCACCACAAGCACATGGACGTTCCATCCCGGAGGTCGCAAAAGAACCCTGCGCAACAACCCAGATCTACAGGCCTCAAGTTAACGCCAGTGTACACAATTCCACGCTGAGAAAGACAAAAACAGCCTTCATGGGAGAGTTGCAGGGAGCAGACCACTGCTGACCAAAAAGAACACAAAGATTTTTGTGTTTTTGATTTTGGCCCTAAAAAGATGAATGGAAGCTAACCGTGCATTCCAGCTTAAGAACATCACGCCAACAGTCAAGCATGGTGGTGGCTGTGTGATGGTCTGGGTCTGCTTTGCTTCTGCCGGACCTGCACGACTTGTCATAACTGATGGAACTGATGAATTCTGCTCTCTCTACCAGAAAATCCTGAAGGAGAATGTCCATCAGTCAGATTGTCGTCTAAAGCTCAAGTGCAGTTGGGTTCTGCAGCAGGACAATGACCCGAAGCACACAAGCAAGGCCAGCTCTAAATGCCTCAGAAAAGAAGGTTTTAAAAATCCTGCCCCGAATCCCACTGAGATGCTGCAGCAAGACCTTAAACGGGCAGTTCAGCTGGAAAACCGTCCACTGCAGCCGAATTTAAACAATCCTGTAAATAATTGCATGTTTTATTGCCAAGAGTGACACAACCAGTTATCGGGTTTATGTGAGACAGTTACATTTCCACATGAGTGATACAGGTGTTGAACAAATCTTTATCTTTAATAAATAGAATGATCATTTAAAGGTACTGCAGTACGTGTTTACTCATGCTGTCTTTATCTTCTAGTAACTTTAGTTGGATGATCTGAAACATTTAAATGAGAACTTTTTTGTTTGTTTGTCTGTTTGTTTGTTTTTTAACAGCAGTGCATCTCATATGGCTGCAGACAGGTCTATTCAATCGTTCTGCAAGTCAGTCCACACCTCTATCCCAGTTTCCAAACTCCATTCACCAAATTTAGCAGATCATTTATGCTGGAGCCTTCTATTAATATTTACATGTAACCTTTTATGAGCTCCATGAAAGAAACAGAGCATCACGGTCTTGCATGTAATGATAAAAATGGTTTATTACGCTAACAGTGTTGACCTAACAGTGTTATCTAGTTACAAGCTAGACGCTGACTGAAGGGCAGGCAGAAGAAGCTGATGTAACTGACTTGATTAAACAGGCAGAGAGAGGTCCGTGGTCGCAGTGGATTTACACTACTAATAAATGTGGCAGGTGTAAATAGCAGTGGGCATTTATGTAGTTAGAGAATATATGTTTAATAAGATTTTACACTAAAGCATCATAATAATGTTATAACCATGATATAATAAAGCACCGCAGCCTATTGTTCTGCAGCTGCATTACTGAGTGTTTAGGGTTTACCACATTTGTATTTTTGTATACACCCCTGATGGGGGGCCTGTTTCTAATGACCATAATACCACTAATTTGCATATTTTTGTTTTTGGATGTAACGTCTAACAGTGAGTGACTAATTGGTTGTAATTTCTGCTTTCTATCTCAGACAGAGACAAAGAGCCCCCGGCATGGAGGCGAGAGTGTGGCTGAGGTTCTGCGAGCTCATGGCATCAAGTTTGTTTTCACGTTGGTTGGTGGACACATCTCACCCATTCTGGTGGCATGTGAGAAACTAGGCATCCGTGTTGTGGACACTCGCCATGAGGCCACAGCTGTGTTCGCTGCAGACGCAGTTGCGAGACTCTCTGGTAAGACTGAAGGAATCTCCGCTGAAACGAATATGTTACATTTGTGATCACTGTCTACTGGGTGTGTGGTTGCCTTTCACTTGGAGAACACTGCAGAACAGATACCTTAGCAAGTGCGAAAATCTTGAACCTAGTTAGAACATTTAATCAATTTCACCCACAGAATCGGTACCCCATCCAACCTGCATGTGAGAGGCTCCATCTGCTCGGTTGTGTCCTCTTTAAGAAGGAAAACCCACATCAGTAAAAGAGATCTGTAAAACGGGCCGGCTCCAAACCTTTAAGTGACCATCTTAACATTGTTATATTCAGGCCCTCAAATGTTACATACACCCCAGACCACTAGCAAAAGCCTTTTCAGGATAAATGCAGCAGCCTCCATATCTCCTATGTAGTCAAACCACAATGTCTACAACGCATGAGTGATGTGGAGAGAAAGCGCCATCTACTGAGCCTGGAGAGGGCAAGGCTGTTGTGCTCACTCAGGGTCCGGCTGCCAATGGCTAGCAGTAAGACGGGGATTCAAACTAGCGACCCTGTGGTCATAGTCACAGCGCCTTATTCCACTGGACCGCTCGGACCCCAATACTGTGTTTTTCAGAATCACTACAATACTGCAGAATATAAAGGTCAATACTTTAATATGCAGGAAATAACTGGGTCGGGGAATAGGAACAGTCGTAATCCACTGGTCCTGTTTGTTTCTTCTTGTCCTGCAGGAACAGTTGGTGTGGCTGCAGTTACAGCAGGACCAGGTCTCACTAATACAGTTACTGCAGTGAAGAATGCTCAGATGGCTGAATCACCTTTGCTTTTGATTGGTGGAGCAGCTGCCACTCTGCTGCAGGTGAAGTGCATGTAGGCTGTGTGATCGGTCTGTCTACTGCATGGAATCTCACTGTGTGGAAATGATGTACTGTGAATATACTGTAGGTGTGGGTGTAGAATGGAATTCCAGGGTGTCTGGAATTGGCCTTAAGTTAACTTTCAGCAGTGAAGCAGTAAAATCAGAATTTTAGTGTTAAAATTTCACTTTTAAATTAAAACACTTTATTAGACGTTATTTCCTGAACAAAAACTGTTTTGGCTAATGAGTAAGTGTGCCATGTTTCAATCTCTAATTTTATGCATGTTAAAAATTCTGTGTTGCTTTCCTGACGTCCCCTTAATCTACTGATCAGAACCTTCTGTGTATTTTCTATCAATAGAGCCACTTAGTAGCAGATCCAGATTCTCTAAATCAGGGCTGTTCAATCCTGGTCCTGGAGATCTACCACCCTGCAGAGTTTAGCTCCACCCCGAATCTAACACACCTGATCCAGATAATGAAGGCCTCCAGGAGCAACTGGACATTAGAGTCTGCTGTGTTGGATCTGAGCTCTTCAGGGTGGTAGATCTCCAGGACCAGGAATGAGCAGCCCTGCTCTAAATCATAAAGCTGAGGACTTTTTCAAAGCTGATGGAGCTCTCTGTAGGAGCCGACAGCTTTTGCTGTACAGTAGGTAGTGCTGTACAGTATATCACAGCAAACAGGCCAGGAATCCTTGTTTATGAACCAGGAAGCTGTCCCCTGTTCACTATTCTCACTGTCACAGCCTCCAGGTATTAGAATGCATGTAATCTGTGATCCATCATCTACACTCGAAGCGAAACGGGTTCTGACAAAGGGTTCTTTGACCCATAACAACAGTGGAAGCCTTTTTAGTACTATAAAGAACCATTTAAAAAGATTCCGTATAGAAACACTCACAGAGGAACCTTCAAACCAGTCAGAGAACCATTTAAGCATCCAAGTTATTCTTTGAATTTTCACGGTTCTGTATAGAAGTACCCTAATTTTTTGTTTGCATGAGATGAGCGCTGTGTGTGTGTGTGTGTTTAGTAATGTGTTTAGTAATGTCTAAGCTTAAAGGTATCTTTGAACTATTAGTCTATTCTAACCAACTGAGGTTTTTCTTGAGTAAATAGCAAAGCACTTTGTAAGTCGCTCTGGATAAGAGCGTCTGCTAAATGCCATAAATGTAAGTGTGTCTGTGTGTGTGTAGGGTCGAGGTGCTCTGCAGGACATTGATCAGATGTCACTTTTTAAGCCACTCTGTAAGTTCTGTGCATCTGTGAGGAGCGTCAGGGAGATCGTACCCACTGTAAGACAAGCTTTGGCCGTTGCTCAGTCCGGCACACCAGGTGAGCAGCAGCAGCAGCAGCAGCAGCTGTACTGTAATACATCTGCCACTTTACTCCATCAGAGGTGTACTGGGTTTGTGTGCATGTGATGTGCAGCACTGTTCAAGATCATTCTTTGTTTTTTTTAGGTCCTGTATTTATTGAGTTTCCTATAGACACTCTCTATCCTTATCATCTGGTGGAGAAGGAGTTTTCCCCAAAAAGCACTCCCAAAGGAATCATGGGGAAAATCACTGCATGGTAATAGTTTCATGTCTTTACACACTGTACAGTACTGCTCACATAACTCATTTACCTGTACTCAAAAAGAAAAGATTAGTAGTAACTAACTATTAACTGGTAGATTAGGAGTAGCTGCCTCTACTGTCCAGGGAAGCCTTTCTACTAGATTATGGTGGAGCATTGCTGTGAGAATTTGATTGCATTCAGTGCCAAGAGCTTTAGTGCAGACTGGATGTTCAATAATTGCCTGTAATGTAATGTGAATGTAAAATAAATACAGGAAGCTTCCTTTGGGTAAAGTTTGAAAAATCTAGTTCCCTAGTATACGTATAAAGACAGGACATTAACAGCATGCACTGATATCACAATAAGCTTAGGGAATCATTCAGGACATATCCATCAGTACTCACAATACACTCCTGCTAATGACAGCCTCAGGGCTCCAGTTCCTTTCCATCTCTCTAATGTTGGTTCTAGATGTAAGGGTTTTGGCAAAAATTAGTGTCCCCTAAAAAGTGTCTGCTACAATCTGAACCATATTTTGTTTCCTCATAGGTATCTTCACACCCATCTAATGAACCTTTTTGCTGGAGCATGGGACAGGACAGACTTTTCCCCTCTGCCTGTCCATATACCTCAAGCCACAGACCAGGAGGTGAGACTTGCCTCCTCTAAGCCATGTTTCAGTGGGATTGTTTTCATAGCAAAACCGTGGGTGTGCCGTTTATTTTGTTTTGTTAATTTTCACATACATACACTATATAGACAAAAGTATTGGGACACCTGCTCATTCAGTGTTTTTTTTTCCTGAAATCAGGGGTATTAAAAAGAGTTGATCCTGCTTTTGTTGGATTAACTGTCTCTACTGTCCAGAGAAGAAGACTTTCTACTAGAATTTGGAGGAGCATTGCTGTGAGGGTTTGATTGCATTCAGTGGCTAGAGCATTAGTGAAGTCAGGATGTTGTCACCACCCCACCTCATCATCCTAAAAATACTGGATGGAGCTCCACTATCTTTCCAGAGAACACAGCATGTTGCCAATAGGGTCATGTTGATCTGCTCCAGAGAGTCCTATTCTATTGGCAGTACTTCTCTACAGGGACTAGACAAGCTGTATGTGTGCATTTGCACATCTGTGTCAGCAATGGGTGCAGCTTAAAGTAGCTGAATGCATTTATTAAAAGAAGTGTCCACAAACATTTGGACAATTATAGTGTAGTTTCACTCAAACATTCTTATCACAGACAATGGTTAGCAGTCCTTGGTTAGCATTAGCTCTCAGTGTTTGATTGGCCTGTCAGGGTCTGAAAGCACATGCATTATAAATGCTGTATGAAAGTAAAGCAGTGGTGCATAGTCTCCACTCACAGGGAGCTTTACACAGGGTTAGAATCTATGTTTTAAAGAGCTGAAGAAGGCATGTTCTTGTGGAACTGTGTAATGCTCACCTTCACCACTCTGCCCTTTCCTTCCTCCCAGGTGCAAAGATGTGTAGAGCTGGTGAGCAGGGCCAAGAAGCCAGTGATCCTGTTGGGCAGTCAGGCAACACTACCTCCAACTCCGGCTGATGACATCAGGTCGGTGTCTGTGGAATTCAAGTAATATTGAAAAACTGAAATGTGGGATTTCTTCACTCTGTTAAAGGTCTCCGAAAGAGCCTATCCACACACAGAGTCATTGTGTTTCACGTCCTCTTAGTGGGGGGGCTTAGTGAGGAGCAGGTGGGGTAGAATCGAGCCAGTCAAGACTACGTACGTCACAGCGCACTGAGACACCAACATTTGCAACATTTGTCACCTAATGCTGCTGGGATTTTGACCACTTGGGGGCGCACTAGCTATATTTGGGACAGCAACAGTGTAATTTATAGGCAGTGTTATTTAAAGTTGCTTTTGTTGGACAAATGACTTTAGTAGTTGTTTATAATTGCTTAGGTTTAAGCTTTTTTATTTAAGAGATCAGTGATTCCTCTAAGCCAACATTACAGACTGCTTAATCTGTGTGTTAAACTGACCCAAGGCCTAATATGAGTGATATATATAGATAGATCGATAGATAGATAGCAGGTTTGCAAAGATACGTATTAAGTATTAATTGTTTATATTAATAAGGCTGCAAACGCATAAGGATATGCTGTGGATTTTTATTGGTTAACTCCAAAATGTATCCTGTAAATATTTGCCAGAGGTTGTTCTGATGGATAGGTTGAGGCTACTTGTTCATCCCTGAATGATGTTGATTATAAGTTGTGTGATTGTTTTTATCCTTGTCCAGGAAAGCTCTGGAGTCTCTGAACATTCCTTGCTTCCTGGGCGGGATGTCTCGAGGGATGCTTGGTAAAAACAGTCCTCTGCATATCAGACAAAACAGAAGAGATGCTCTCAAAGAGGCTGATTTGGTGCTGCTAGCAGGTACCTAACTTCACCATCTGTTCAGAAAGTGAATTTCTGCATTTATGATGTCTCCCAGAATTACTTACTTATCTTTTTTTTTTTTTTTTTAATATTTCGAATGTATTTAATTTGCATCTTTTATAGGCACGGTGTGTGACTTCAGACTGAGTTACGGCAGAGTGCTAAACAGACGCAGCAAAATTATTGCTGTCAACCGAGACAAGACGCAACTGCTGAAGAACTCGGACATATTCTGGAAGCCAACTGTGGCCATTCAAGGTGCGCCGCTGCCTTACAATGATCTAACAAACACAGAGACAGCAGACTGTAACTGGTCATCAGACACACGGTCCAGAAGTGCCAGGATTTAGAGATTACTAAGTATTAGTTTATGCATTACTAACATATTGAGTTTAGTATGTGTGCTGGGTTTAGTACCACACCAGCTAGTTTTAACTGGGAGCTTAAAAGTTTAGGTGACTACATAGAAACCATGAAACATGAACATCGGCTAGAAAATATTAAAGAAAACCACACAGAGAGCTGAAAACATGACTAGAGAGCACGGTACTTTCTGTTAAATCGGACTCTGCTTCATTGTCAGCCTTGGTGCTTGATTCATGTGGGCAGGTGTGAATACAGTAATCACACTCATATGCTGACCAAAACCACCTCACCGAGACCCTAAAGAGGAGGTGGACTGAGTCCGGTCCCTAAAGCGGTTGGTTTGTGGTGAGAACGTGATCTGACCTTGATCCGACCCACCTATCAGATGTACTCCACAAGTTTGAGCTAAACAGCTCCATAGCCAGGTGTATCCAGTTCTGTGAGACTTGGCAGCATTTAGAGTAGGTTGCACAGTCATAGGTGTTTATATAAATGTTTATATACAGGTTTATTGATTTGTTCTATGGAGGACACTGCAGAACGTTATTACAAGCTGCATGTTTCTTATTGCAGATTATGTATTGGTTGTTGGTCAAGTGTATGGTCAAGTGACTGTGAACACATTTTTATTAGATAAAGCATGACCTATTTGAATTTAATAGAATTTAATGCGAGTTTCAAATGACAGTTTAAAACTTCCTTGAGTCACTAATAGTAAAGACTTCATGGACATGGATGTAAGAACAAACCTGTACATAGCAGGTACAACCTCATCCCGGCTCTGCAGAGACTGTTCTGCAAAAATGTGGAAGAAGTCTAAATCCCCTTCACAAGAAGTAGTTAGCAGTTAATGCCTACACTTGCCCCATACCACTGTTTTAACAAGCACACATCTCTCAGTCCCAACCCTCCCACAGTCTGTTCTGCTGTTTGACCATCAGAGATAAATGACATCCACTCACCACTTGTTCAGGTGACGTTGGTTCCTTCTTGCTGCGTCTGTCTAAGGGCCTGGCAGGACATAAATTTCCAGAAGACTGGCCTCAGAATCTGAAAGATGGAGACAAGGCCAAAGAGAAGACCAACAGGTAAAATGACTGATGTAGTGCCCATGTTTGTATTACCTTTAGTTATAGACTGTCAGAAAAGGATATTTCTATTCTCAGTCCAATGTCTTTCTGTGTGTCTGATCTTTTTGCTTGTTTGACTGTTGTAGAGCTAAAGCAGAGGAGAAGACTGAGAGGCACCTGAATCCTCTCAATGTCCTGCACCGTATAGATGAGCTGATGGCAGAGGACAGCATCATCGTTGCAGATGGAGGAGACTTTGTAGGCAGTGCTGCCTACATCATGAGACCACGAGGGCCCCTTTGCTGGTTGGACCCAGGTCAGAAAAGCAACATAAGATACTACAGCAGCAGAATATATCTCATACCAGTAAAGTGTGTGCTTTATACATCCTGGTTTTCCCTGCAGTCTGCTGGCCCCAGTTAATCCACCGTGTCTGAAGATGATATCAGAAATGGCCCGCATTAGTTGTAGTTGTTGTCTAATAAGCATAGATGCAGTGTTGCACACTGCCAGTAGAGGACAGAATACCTGAAATAAACACTGAATAGAATACAAGACCAGGATCCACAAAGCTTTGACACATCAAGTTTTTGAGCTGCAGGGAATAAAAATAACTATTATTAAATGCTAAAATAATCCAAATGTAATGTGTCTGTAAAGCAGCAGCTGAATTGATGATTTTTTTTTAAATTAAAATAATTAGACATGAAATAACTTTGCTCCTGTCATACATATTATTACCATGACTAATCCACAGTGGGTTGATGGACTGATCAGTAGTTTGCGGTACATACTCATTTATATTATATAATTATTAATTATGAAGTGAAAAATGAAATGAACAATTGTTCAAAGCCTTATGATTTTGGCCATATTACTCACTATAATCACTATGACCATAATCGCTGCTCTCTTTGTAAAGATGTAAGGAGAAGCTCTGAAATTCTTTAATAATAAAAAACAACTGTGATCTACAATCATTAGCAACTTTATAAATGCTATAATCGTTCTAATTGACCTATTCTCTTTAAACACACTGAAGCCTGCAACAGTACTGCTTCACTTTACCAGTAAGTATGGTGATAAGCAGCCAAATATTGGTTATCCATCAACGTATAAAAGATCAGAAGAAGGCCTGATCTGTAATCAGACGACAGACAGGAGTTGCTGAAGTTAGTAAATGTTACTAAACCACAACAGTTGACCAGGAAATATTCTCTGATGAGACTTTCAGGAGCAGGCTCTGGAGATGGGTGAGGTGTAACGGGTTAGTCCGGCTGAAACACCACCTCCATACAGCCTGTATCTGGGTTTAGTTTACTATTATACTCTGTTGTAGTTGTTGAATTGGATTTCTTATCATTTATTTTTCATTATTATTTTATTATCCATTACTGAAATTTCTATTTTCTGTTCTTATCATTTTTATTTCTACTTTGCTTTTGCTTTTTATTTGTTTTGTTTCCTTGTCCTAGTTTATCATTTAATAATGAAATTTGTAGTCTTGCCTGTTTTTGTTATACCTTTTCATCATAAATGTATACTTTAATACATAACTTGAATATTTAATATTGAATTCTGAAATCCCTTCTGTATAATGCTCTGCCACATTGTACATACAGAGTGGCTCCTAATCCTTGCTGTGACGTATATAACATTACATAATAAATAGAACAAAGTTCTAGACGCTGCTACCGAGAGGCTGAGACTTGGTCATGGTCTTCAACCAGGACCTCCAAATCCGATTCACTGACCACAGAATCAGGCTTTTGTAATGCAGCATTTTAGGATTCAGAGCTGTGGTCTTCACAAGGGGAATGTGCACTAAGTTAGACTTCTATCAGATGTTCTCTCAAAGCCATTTTAACTTATTTTTACCAGCGGTGCCAATAACAGACGGGCACCAAGGGCACAAGCACCAAGGTTTTTTACCAATGTTTCGTTGAACCCGCAGGTGGCTCCAGCCATGGTCCTGGAGTAGCCTTCCCCTGCACATGTAGTGCTTTCTCTGCTCTTGATAAGCTGGTAAAACAACAACATGTGCAGAGCATGGAGGACTCCAGGACCAGCTGAGGATCACTGAACAATTTCATTATAGCAATTTTATATTATTACAAATGACGAATATAGTAACATGAATACAGCACAGTTTCTGCATCCATGAACATCTACAGGCTACTGTGTTCTACAGGGGCTTTTGGGACCCTAGGCGTGGGAGGAGGGTTTGCCCTTGGAGCAAAGCTTTGTCGCCCTGACTCAGAGGTAGCACTTAAACACCACCAAACTCTCTTTAGTTGCCTGTAGCATCTAGTGCCATTAATCCTCACTGACTTTCTCTACAGTCTGTGATTTACTGATAGTGTTGTATTATTTGATAATTTGGTGTTGAGCAGGTTCTCTATGAGGAACTAACGCTGTTTCGTCCACAGGTGTGGATCGTTTATGGTGATGGGTCCTTAGGTTACAGTGTGGCAGAATTTGATACTTTCACCAGACACAAGGTACTCACCACAGCACTTAACCAAAACCACAAAGCGCAAATAAATCAGCTACAAAGTGAATGTAGTGGAACAGGGTAGAATAAACCACTTAACAGCTGCTGAAAAGAACGGTGCTGGGGTCTGTTTGAATATCGTCCACTATATTGGAAAATAGCGTTTGAATAATGTAGCCCATTAACTTAATATGACAGTGCACTGTAAATGTTCATGGTATACATTACTATAAGTTTTAAGAATCTTTACTGATATTTTACTCAAATTGATTTTTTCAAATAGTTTAAATAATTGCCAGTATAAGCAGGTCTCTAGCAAATATTACTATTAAAAATATAATAATTTTTATCCTAAAACTGAACATATGTTTATATAGACATACCTTAAATGTAATTATTTAATCAGTAGAATAAGTGAGTTAGTTCGTTTCTTAACTCAAACTCGACTTTTAAAGTTTACAGGATAGTACTTTCCCTGATTCTTTACTTTATGCTGCCATTTTTTATTTCACAATACCTGCAGACCCTGAAGGCTGTTTACAGCATAGAAGGGTTACGGGACTATACAGATGTGTTGCCATATTTGTGCAAACTGTTTACATACACATGCATGCCATCAACTCCTTTTCTCTTATTTCAGACCCCTGTGATTGCCCTAGTTGGAAATGATGCTTGTTGGAGTCAGATCTCCAGGGAACAAGTGCCCATTCTGGGCAGCAATGTAGCCTGTGGCCTTGCTTTTACAGGTGAAATACTTTACACTACGTTATCTGTCTAATGACTGAGTCTGCATGTGTGCCTATATAGTAAAATAACACTGTCTTATCTTGTTTATAATGAGATCAGAATCTAGTAGAAAGTCTTCTTTTCTGGACAGTAGAGACAGTTACTCCAACAGAAGCAGGAGCAACTCTTTCTTCTGAGATCTGTTGATTTCAGAAGAAGCAGTGAATGAGCAGGTGTCCAAATACTTTTGTCCATATAAGTGTGTAACATTAGAACTGAATGTATTTACAGATTTCATAACAGAACTTTCATAACTGAAAAAAGAGGAATTGGAGGAACTGCTCCTCAGCTAACATAATGTCACTGTCTTGGTTTCATAATTTAGGTGTATTTAGTCTTCGGGTAATCTCGGTTGATTGGTTACATTAGAAAATGATATTTAAATACAACCTATAACCAGCGCAGTTGGTTATTTTTTTTAACCGTGCTGTTATCATTCTTAATGAGGGTAGGAGTACAGTGTGTGCAGCGATTGATTTATAGAAAGAATTATCTGAAACTGGTTCCTGTTTTGTTTTTGTACAGATTATCACGTTGTTGCCCAAGGTTACGGTGGCAAAGGTCACCTGATTGGGCGCGAGGACGAGTCCCAGCTTGAAGACATTGTAAAAGAGGCACAGAGGGAATGTAAAGACGGAAAGGCAGTGCTGCTAAATGTTCTCATTGGGAAAACTAACTTCAGGGATGGCTCTATCTCAGTGTAGAATCCCCCGAAACCCAACACACTCGAGGACACAACGACACAACTGTACTGAAATATAGTGTTCAGTGTTTAAGGCATGAATAGATGGGGAACCAGGGTTCATTTACATCCCAGCACTAATCGAGAGCAGAGCTTTTATAAAACTTGTTTGTGTTTTGATTTTTGGGATTTCTTTTTTGAAGAGAAAATATTTGAATTGTTAGCCTTTAATTTCTTGTTTTTTCTGGGAAATGGAAACGGTTGCCTTTGCTGTCTTGATGCTTCTTTAATGACCATGAAACTACAGATTTTAAAGCCTTTCAGATGTTGAGGGAAATGTGCTTTTAAAAAATGTTGAGATTTTTTTCAGTTAACATAAAGAAATAACAGAGCTGTTGCTGTGATTGTTGACATTTTGAGAAATGTGTGTTGAGAGGAGGATTGGATTTTTTATTGAAGGTAGTAGCAGATTATTCTGAATAAAAACTCTGGTTCACTAAACAGTACAGTAGTTCAGTTTTGCTCCAGTTTGATATTAAATATTGCACTAATTACTACTGTAATTAAACATGAGTAATTAAAATAATGTTCACTGAAACATTATGGAACACAGTCCTACTTGTTTGGGCACCCTGGGCTCTGTAGCTAATCTAACCTTCATAACATTATTTTATATTTATATATATATATATATATCAAAATCATCAATGTTGGCTGTGCAAATGTTTGGGCACCCCAGCATTGTAAAGATTCTGATTGTTTTGGCCTAAGGCAGATCACCAGTTGTATTTAAGAACTGTTGCTGAATCACATTTCCAAAATTTATTCAGTTCAGTTCAAATGTATTTATAAAGCCATTTTCATAACAAATGATGTCATAAAGCAGCTTTACAGAGATGGTCTCCCTCAGATAGAAAGGTAGAAACCTGGAGAGGAACCAAGAGTGGAACCCATATACACCAGATATCAGAAGACTAGATAAAGGACAGAAGGTTTAGGCAGACTCCTCAGCGCGTTCAGATTTCTACAGTTCGGACTGTTAAGAACTAGTAAGATCAGGTCCTGAAGACCAGGAACGCTCTCTAGGGGAACTGCTGATACAACTCAAACAAACAAACTGACATTTCCTGTAGAGTTGAGGAGGGATGGGTCCAGTACAGCTTACCCTAAGAAACTGCATGACCCAGATGTGAAGGACCACCAATCAGCCATAATATTAGTACCACCTGCCTGATATTGAGTAGGACCTCCTTCTGCCACCACAATACATCGAACTATTCAAAACGTGTGAGGTGGGCGGGGCCTCCATGAGCATCAATAAGCCTTGGGTGCTCATGACCTTGTTGCCGGTTCACTGGTTGTATTTATTTTTTTGGACTAATTTTGCATAACAGAAAAACTCCACAAAACCTGCTTGCTGATGTTCTGGAGATGTTCTGACCCAGCCATTATCTAGAACATCCCAGTCTGGTCCTTGTCAAAGTGTTTCAGATTCTTACACTTCATCACCTTCATCACCTTCAAGACCTGACTGTTCACTCACTGCCCAATAGATCCACCCCCTGACAGACAGGAGACACTGTAGATAAAGATCAGCAGTGTTCTTCACTTCAGCTGGTTCTAATGTTATGGCTGTTTTGTGTATGTCTACATTCTAACTCCTGGCCTGGGTCAGCAGTCTTACTCTAGGTATGTTTATCAGGCCCTTTTTTCAATATTATTGTATGTTATTTTCCCAGGGGTCCACTTACAGCGGCTGTGTGGGTTCATGTTTGTGTCTTCAGCAGGCTGGATTTGTTACTGTGCCTTTAAGACTGATGTATGTGTGTTGAACCTGGGCTGAAGCACTCCGTATACAGTACATGTAAAGGCTTAGGTAAAATGCTGTTGCCTGAGTAAGCAGATCTGTAAATAAACTCTCATGTTCGAAACACACGATTGTGTCATCGTGTACCGATTTAGCTTGCTTTAAATGTACAGAAATATCTTCTGTACAGAGCATGTGTCCTTATTTTCGTCCAGGAATAAACTGGAAAGTATTTTGTCTTTTGTTAATAGCCTTGATATCCGACGAAACATTGAATGAGCAGGTGTCCCAATACTTTTGTCCATATGGTGTAGATGGATAGATGGATTTATTTAGCCGATTCAGTTTGATAGCATTAGTGCTCTCCACAGCAGTGACCTCCAACCCTCCGCCTTTGGAGCTCTGTCCTACCTTCAGACTTTACAATCAGCCCTGATCCACCAACCTGAACCTTGATTGGCTGAACAGAGGGTGTAAGATTTGGGCTGGAGCTGACACCCGCAGGTAGGTACAGTAGCTCTCCAGGAATAGGGTTGTAGCCTGGTTTAAGGAATGTTACCCAGCAGGACTGTTACTGTATTCAGTGCGATTTATATAAATGAATAACACTGATTTCAGAATAAGGAAAATGAATAAGCAGGTGTCTCAATACTTTTGTCCGTATATGTGTATGTCTGCGAGCAGGAGAGGAGAGGACAAGACACTTGGGCCTGCACGCAAGCTGCGGTTGTTAAAGACAGTAGAGGATCTGCACCCAGATGAGGACGGGGGTGAGCTTAGGGCAGCGTTGAGTGAAAGGGTTTTGGGGGTCTTAGATTTCTACATTCTCTCCATGAAGGGAAATCCTTTCAGCGTGGCGGCAAAGCGAGGCTGAATGGTGAAGACTGCAGAGCCTGAAACCTCCAGCTCGTCCTGTTTGAACAACAGTGTAATGAACTGACTGGATTCTCAGGTATGCTCAACAGCCCCCGTGTAGAAGAGCCATAAACCTACTGCTGCCTCATTTCACATGGGTACACCATGTCAGGTCCAGACTGCTCCACTGCCCACTATTAACTAGTTTATTGGAGGGGGGAGGGGCGCCATTACGTCTTACCTGTTATATTGGGACACTGGCCTGTTATAAAAGGAGCATCTGAACATCTGAAATGTCTGGTTTGCAGATTTCACTCACCATCTGTTTTCTCTCCCCTCAAAAGCTCTAAATATCTGCTATGCTCAAAGTCAGAGAATCTGCATCTCTGCTCAGGTCTGACCAGGTATTGTTTATGTCACCTAGCGTGGTCCACCAGACCAAGATATCCCATATTGAATATATATAAATATATGGACATGTTTGGACATTTCAAATCCACTGCAAAATAAATAAAATAAATATTAAACAGACATGTAGAATATCTTAAAGTACTAGAGAATATACTGTACATTTAATATATATATATATTAAAAACAGACACACAGTAAAGATGCAGTAGGATCTTTTGATATATAGTATATATTTGATCTATATTTTTTAAACTGAGCACTAGAACAAGTATTTTAAAATACAAAATATATTTATTGTCCAAATTCATGTCAAATGTTTTATTTAGGAAATAAATTAAAATATAAGAGGTATTTTTAAATATATTTAGATTGTTTGCCGTTTTCATTCATTGCAAATATATATATATATGTGTGTGTGTGTGTGTGTGTGTGTGTGTGTGTGTGTGTGTGTGTGTGTGATAAATGCATTAACAAAATATATATATATATGATTTATTTTTATTTTTATTTATTTTTTTGCCCCATAATGAAGTATGATCAAGGTTGACAAACTTACACCAGGTAAGGTAACATACACCAGGCTGGTCAAGAGCAGGTTAGCCAGGTGTGTTTTTACCTGGATGGGGCCACTTTTTAACCACCTTTACCATCAAAGACCAGCTCAGACCATCTGAACCCTGCTCTTACAGCAGGTGTGTAACTCCCTGACCAACCGAGTCTGCTGGACATGTGTCTGTACTGTGCCCCTCCCTCCCTCCCTCCCTCCCTCTCTCTCTCTCTCTCTCTCTCTCTCTCTCTCTCTCTCTCTCCCTCTCTCTCCCTCCCTCCCTCCCTCTCTCTCTCTCTCTCCTCCCTCCCTCCCTCTCTCTCTCTCTCTCTCTCTCTCTCTCCCTCCCTCTCTCTCTCTCTCCCTCCCTCCCTCCCTCTCTCTCTCTCTCTCTCTCTCTCTCTCCCTCTCTCCCTCCCTCTCTCTCTCTCTCCCTCCTCTCTCTCTCTCTCTCCTCCCTCTCTCCTCCCTCTCTCTCTCTCTCTCCCTCCCTCCCTCCCTCCCCTCTCTCTCTCTCTCTCTCTCTCTCTCTCCCTCCCTCTCCCTCTCTCTCTCTCTCTCTGTCTCTCTCCCTCTCTCTCTCTCTCTCCCTCCCTCTCCTCTCTCTCTCTCTCTCTGTCTCTCCTCCCCTCTCTCTCTCTTCTCTCA
>NC_132890.1:38374399-38419399 GCF_030463535.1 Salminus brasiliensis
TCCTTTACCCCCCCCCCCAAATAACCCCCTTTACCCCTCAAATAACCCCCTTTACCCCCTCAAATAACCCCCTTTACCCCCATATAACCTCCTTTACCCCCAAATAACCCCCTTTACCCCCTCAAATAACCCCCTTTACCCCCATATAACCTCCTTTACCCCCAAATAACCTCCTTTACCCCATAACCTCCTTTACCCCCAAATAACCTCCTTTACCCCCCCAAATAACCTCCTTTACCCCCAAATAACCTCCTTTACCCCCATATAACCTCCTTTACCCCCAAATAACCTCCTTTACCCCATATAACCTCCTTTACCCCCAAATAACCTCCTTTACCCCATATAACCTCCTTTACCCCCCCAAATAACCCCTTTACCCCCCAAATAACCTCCTTTACCCCCCCAAATAACCCCTTTACCCCCCAAATAACCTCCTTTACCCCCCCCAATAACCTCCTTTACCCCCATATAACCTCCTTTACCCCCCCAAATAACCCCTTTACCCCCCAAATAACCTCCTTTACCCCCCCAAATAACCCCTTTACCCCCCAAATAACCTCCTTTACCCCCCAATAACCTCCTTTACCCCCCCAAATAACCTCCTTTACCCCCCAATAACCTCCTTTACCCCCCCAATAACCTCCTTTACCCCCCCCCCCAAATAACCTCCTTTACCCCCAAATAACCTCCTTTACCCCCCCCAATAACCTCCTTTACCCCCCAGGTAATCAACCCAACACCCAGCACACAACCCTGCAGTGGGGCAGGCGGGCTGCCCGGGTGAACACTGCGCTGGTGGGTGGGGGGGCTGGAGACAGGGGGGAACCACCTGTAAACCTGTGGAGCCCCAAAGCCTCCCACGGTTCCACCTGTGCAGAGGGGGGGAGGGGGGAGGGGGGGAACCCCGAGACTCCGGCTCAGCCCCTCACCCTGACCACCACAGAAACCTGAGAACTTTCCAGTGAATCATGATGTGTGTGTTTTTAATCATACAGTTTATTTTACCCCAACAATTAAGATGAATATTTGCTTTGATATTCCGCAGCGTTTGTGGACGATGTACCTTGAATCTGATAAATTGTGTTTATTTATTTAATTTTATATATTTTGCAGTCAGTACAAACAAATCAAAGTCAAATACAAAAAACCCCAACCCTAAAAATCAATCAACAAACACATAAATAAACAAACAACTAAATAAATGAATGAATAAATGAATGAATAAATAAATGAATGAATAAATAAATGAATGAATGAATAAATAAGGTAACTGGGATGTAATTAAACTGGAGGAGGTAAGACAGTTATCTCTCTAGGGTCTGTCAGGCAGTGTTTAGAACATAGTCTTAGTGACTGTTCTGTATTTTCTCTTTGTGTGGAAAGATGATCTAGATGACTTCTTGTTTTACTTCATTTATAGATCAGATCTGATATCGTGCTCCTGTGGGTTCTGGACTCAGAGTTCAACAGAGGAATCAGTGTCACCAGGGTCAGAGACGAGACCAGGAGAGGTTAAACAAGGTCCCCAGCTGGGACCTTTAGGGTGAGATTAGGGTGGGCTGAATATGATGGGGCATATTTGGAAAGCCCCATGGAACCCACATAGCCCACATTCCTCCCACGTGAGCCCCTCTCTCTCTCTCCCTCTCTCTCACTCTCACTCTCTCTCTCTCTCTCTCCCTCTCTCTCACTCTCACTCTCTCTCTCTCTCTCTCCCTCTCTCTCACTCTCACTCTCTCTCTCTCTCTCTCCCTCTCTCTCACTCTCACTCTCTCTCTCTCTCTCTCCCTCTCTCTCACTCTCACTCTCTCTCTCTCTCTCTCCCTCTCTCTCACTCTCACTCTCTCTCTCCCTCTCTCTCACTCTCACTCTCCCTCTCTCTCACTCTCTCTCTCTCTCAGACTATTAAAATCTAGTCTTGTACAATTGAAATAAATACACAGATCAATAGAGAATAAGATGATAGACACCGGGGAAATTACTCCTAAGCATTCTGTCACCCGGATGAGCTGCAGATGAGGTTAATAATACAGCACTTCTCTACGCATAACAGTTTATAATATTATCAGTTAATAATGCTTTAAGGGAATGAAACATGGTACATTTACATTTACTTTTACATGAAGGCATTCAGCAGACTCTTCTATTCAGACTTACCAAAGTGCTTTGCTTTTTACCCAGTATTTACTACATGGTACTAAATATACTTAGTAATTAGACATGTCTAATGGTCTGTGTCTCTCACCAGGGTGTTTAAATCCTGCTAGAGGAAACATATACAATATTTAAACTTATAATATATACAGAAACATAATAATGTGTAGGAAAACTTCCAGGTAAAAAGTACAAATAAATACAGTACTGTTATTATTTTTTCAGCATCTCTGGTAGAGTACAGTATAGTACAGTACAGTACAGTACAGTATAGTATAGTATAGTACAGTATAGTATAGTACAGTACAGTGCAGTGCAGTACAGTACAGTACAGAGATAGCCACGCCCCCTCTAAACAGAGGTGAATAAAGCCTCACATTTCCAGAAGCTCATTAATCAGATCTTACACATTAAATCTGTCTGATAACCTGAAGACTTGTTCCTAATGACTTTTATTTGTGTGTGTGTGTGTGTGTGTGTGTGTGTGTGTGTGTGTGTGTGTGTGTGTGTGCGCGCGCCCCCATCTGGATGTAAAAATAATGACAGTGAAAAGCAGAAGTTGGAGACACGTTACTCTCCTTTAGTTAGCTTTCCGCTAAACCTTCAGCCTTTTCACTGGCTTTACATCCCTGTAATCAGCTCCACCTCTCCTCCACCTCTCCTCCACCTCGCCTCCACCTCTCCTCCACCTCTCCTGCGGGGGTAAGTACAGCTGGAGCTGTGGTCAGTTCTGTGGGTCTTAGTGAAGCTCCTCTCTGCTTCAGGGTGAGGGTTGTTTCCTGGCCGAACTCTGAGATGATCTCCCTCAGAAAGGTCAACCAGGAGGCTCCATTCTCCACCCTGAACACGCCTGTCTTTAAAGAAGTGATTTACATGAATTAGGAGTTTTGATGAAAGTGTGGACTATCTGAATGTGGTCAGTGTGAGTAGATGAGAGGGAACACGAGGTTCCCCACCTTTACGGCAGGACTCAGACTGTCCTGGTCTGTATTAACATCACCCCGACCATCAGATGAGCCCACAGAATAATGCAGTAGTGCAGTAATGGTAAAACAATCAGGAAAATAATAACTGAAGTTACAGCCTAACTCCAGAGCAGTGTAAACACCACGTTCGTTTCTAATAAAAAAGTGAGCCAGTCAGCTTGTTAGGCCTAACCCTAACCCTAACCCTAACCCAGACCAGGAATCGAACCCCCGTCTCCCACATGTTGTAGTAGCTCACTGGCTGGTAGTGGTGTTATCTGTTGCCTCACACCATCTTCTGACCGGTGTGTTCATTTATACACTCGGTACTGCAGAGCAGCGAAGCGTGGAGCCAGTCAGCTTGTGGCCCTGCTGAGAAGTTGCTGAGGCCCGGGTTGGTAGTGGCCCTCAGCTCGTCTGGATTGCTGGGTTTCTCATCTTCCTCAGCCAACCTTTCCAGCAATGACCTTCTGTGGCTGACCCTCCTTGGGAAAGGGTAGGAGCAGTGCAGTGGACCACTTGGAGCCCCAGTGTGAAGATTGGGTGTCAGTGTCTGAATGTGACATTTCTGGGATTACTCCTGGATGGTGCTTCATAAAGAATGTCCATTTCCAGAAATCATCCCCCCCCCCGTGTGTCTGTAGTAGGAACTAAAGTGTTTTCAGGAATGTGTACATTTTCAGTCCGTACCATTTATCCAGATAAGAGCTAGAATCTGTTTGTACGTCCAACAGATCCAATCCCACAGCAGAATTCTGCTATTTTTCTTTTTTAGAGAACAGATCTGGGGAGGATGGAGGAAAACTATGGCAGTAGCATTATTGGTAAGTAATTGCTGTGATAAATACTGTTTTATAGAACCATTATTATCAATGCATTAATATCAGACACGTTTATTATCCATACTGAAAGTGGACAGACACAGTTTATGTTCAGTGTTCACTAAATCAGATTTACCATATTATTATTATTATTATTATTATATACATCTGCTAAAAAGACATATCTTCATTTCTTAATATACATAAATGTGTCTTCAGCCATGTCCTAAGACATCCTAAGAGATGGAGGTGGCTGGGTATATATGGAGCTGATATGTTCTGTGTGGTATCATGATCATCTTGTTCAGCTGTGTGCTGAAAGTCCGTTTACGTTTACGTGTGATTTGTTTCAGACTGGTTCCGGCAGCGCTTTAGAAAATCGAAAAATGAGCCCATTTCACATTACAGAAGTAAACACACCCAGAACACTGAGCCTTCCTCCAGTGTAAACCCTGCTGACCCCTCCATGGACGCTGGGCCTTCCTCTTGTGTGAATTCTTCCAGTGACACTGTCACACACACAGACTGCAACTGTGCTGCCCAGAGCGAGCCTCTCCCCCTGTCCCATTGCACCTGTGCCTCTCAGGGTTCTTCGCCACGCTCTACGCCGTCATTCCGCTGGACCTGCAGATACGACGTGTTCGTGTGCCACAGTGATGAGAACATTGCCCAGGCACACGCTCTGGCCTCTTTCTTGGAGGCTCCTTCAAGAGAACTCCGCTGTTACTTGCAAACGCGAGACTGTCCACTGGGTGGGGCTGTTTCCTCTGAACTATGTAAAGCAGTACAGTCCAGCCACTGCTGGGTGCTGCTCATCAGCCCCAGCTTCCTGCAGGATGACTGGTGCCTGTACCAAATGCATCAGACCTTGTGTGAAGGGCCCATGTCTCAGAGGATCATACCTGCTGTTCTGGACATGCACATCTCAGAGATTCCACATGAACTGCGCTTCTTCTACATCGTGGATTTGAACAGGAACCATGAAGCTGGCTACACTCAGGTGTACAGAACAGTTCTTCAGTGTGAGAAGGCTTTTCTTTATTAGAGTGCTGAATATTTTTATTCATATTTAGTGTTCAAACACAGAATCTCAGTCTCAAAACACGCACACACACACACACACACACACACACACACACACATATATATATATATTCTCATGTGTTAAAGTTAAAGATTTATTATTTCACATCACAGGCTTTACCCTTTCTAATGATGCATTCAGCTGCATAAGCTGCACCCACTGCTGACACAGATGTGCAAATGCACACACAGCTTGTCTAGTTCCTGTAGAGAAGTATTGACCCTATTGACTCCATGCTGCCTAATGCCAGGTGTGGACTAGAGGGGTATGAAGCCCCCCAGCATTGAGCTGTGGAGCAGTGGAAGAGCTGTGTTCTCTGGAATGATGGTGGAGGAGCTCCATCCAATACTTTTGAGATGAGATGAGTTAAGGAGTTGGGGTGGTGATCATCATTCAACATCCTGACCTCACTAACACTATTGTTGTTGAATGCAATCAAATCCTCACAGCAATGCTCCTCCAGAATCTAGTAGAAAGTCTTCTTCTCTGGACAGTAGAGACAGTTACTCCAACAGAAGCAGGAGAAAAAGCTTTTTAAAAAGCTTAAAAACAAAAGCTTTTAATCCCCTTGATTTCAGAAGAAACACTGAATAACAGGGTTGGTGGAAACAGGCCAGGTGTGGGTCTACAGCAGTGCTGATTGTTGTGTGTGTGTTATTTTCAGTGTGATGAGATAGTTATTGATGATAGTTATTGATGATAGTTAATAAAGATAGTTAATGATAGATAATGATGGTTCTTTATATCTGGAAGGTTTCTTTATGTTTTCTACCAGTGGGAGTGAGACAGTGAGGTAGTGTATAATACTGTACTGTAGGGGAGCAGTTGAGTATTTCTCTGGGCTTCTCCTTACATACCGTCTTCTAAACACTACGTTTTAATAGGGCTGTCAGATTAATATTCATTATGTGATGAATCAAAAGAATGAATTCCAAAAGTTGATTCCACACAATTTTATCAACAAATGAAATGTATTCCAGAAGAGACATGCCCCTTTCACAGCCGTCTGTCACACCTACATTTCCGCACGTGTTCAGTGGTAATGGGAAAGGTGTTAAGTCTGAGAGTAAGCTGCAGTCGGCATGCTGGTTAGACTCTAAGACTAACGGCTGCACCTTTAAAGGGGAATTCTCATCATGAGCTGGTCAGTAAGAAGCTACTGTCAGCTTTGTCTCGTACTCCGTGTATGGACAAAGAGCTCGTCCCAAACTTCACACTCTTGGTTGTGTGTACGGGTGTGTTTACGTTCTCTGTAGCGTGCTCTACAGCAAAACCATAAACCACAAGTGTGGATTTTGGGACAGGCCCAAACTTAAACATGAAGTCCAGAGCTTTGCAGTTGACTCAGAGAATCGACTCTTTTCGGGCCTTAGTGTGTGATAGTGGAACAAATCTGACTCATTATCTTTGATCACTAATATTAATCCTCTGTATTGCAGACTTGAAGGACCACCCTGTTTCTCTCTCACAGAGCTGAGCAGAAGCGACGAGCGTGGGGGGCTACTAAGAAGCTGCAGTATGACAGATCTGCCTGTGTTGTGCTGAGATTGTTTGTTTGTTTGTTTTATTTTTTTGGATGTTCTAATTATTTAACTACACTAAGATATTTGGTGAATGTGGATCCAAACTGACCCCATTAAAGCAATAGTGTCACTCTAAGGAGGAAGGTGATGGATGTGATTGAGGTGAATAAAGATGTTCCAGTGATTTCGCTCTCATTTAGTTGTTGTTGGTATCAGTGATGAGATGCTGTAGATGTCGTCGTCCAGTCCTGCTCTAGTGGAAGCTTTATACGTAGCTTCACTCTGTAGAAAAGCAAAATACTCTTAAATGTAGTCTAAATATCTACTATTTCTCACACTGAGATTGTTGTATGAAATACTGTAACTGTAAGATTGACTTTCTAGACTTTGTGTATTTATACAATTTTATGAGACCGTCTCATTGTATTGGCCAATATTTTATCTATTAAGGCACAAGACCTCTTAGAGTGCCCTGTGGTATCTGGCAGCAAGACTAATTAGCAGCAGGTCCTTTCCTAGCCAACATGCTCATGTGGGGCTCATGTGGGTGGAATGTGGGCTAGTTGGGCTCTGAGTGGGTTTGTACATACTTTGTTACTGGGACCCATTGAGCTTCCCAAATAGACCCCATAATTACAGCCCACCTTAATCTCACTTGAGTCCCATCTAGGCCCAGTATGCAGATGACAACCCAGATGGACCTCATATTTAACCCCTCCTGGTCCCATCACTGACCCGAGGACAAAACCTTCTGGTTCCCAGTTGGGCTTCCCATACAGGGAGGTGGGGCCACTGCTATCAGGGTATGCTGTTACCATGAAAGGGTGTGCTTGGTCAGCAGCGATGTTTAGGTACTGTAGGTGGGACGTGTCAAAGTAACATCCACATGAATGGCAGAACCCAAGGCTGCCCAGCAGAACATTGCCCTTGCTGCCTTTGCCACCTTGCCTTTGGCCCATAGTGCATTCTGGTGCCACACACAGACATCCAGTCCTGATGCTCACATCCACATCGTAGATGCTTTTGATGGTGAACATGGGTCAGCATGTGCATCCTGACCGGTCTGCGGCTGCACAGCCCCATATGCAACAAATTGCGGTGCACTGTGTGTTCAGACACTTTTCCATCAGAACCAGCATGCAGTGGCTCTCCTATTGGATCAGACAGCACAGCCTTCGCTCCCCATGTGCATCAGTAAGCTGTAGGAGTCCATGACCCGTTCACCAGGCCCGCTGGTTGTCCTTTCTTGGAGTACTTTTGGTAGGTACAGGAGATCAATCCACAAGACCTGACTGAAGTTCTGGAGATGTTCTGACCCAGCCGTCTAGAACATCACAGTTTGAGTAACATCTATAACATCTATAATGACATACAGGTGTTATTCACTTCACCAGTGGTGTTAATGTTATGGCTGATTGGTGGACATACAGCCTACGCCTCAGTGCTGCAGGGTGTTGGCTCGGGTAATCTGATGGAGTTCTGTGTGGAGTTTAATGAAATATTCCCACTTTAATGATCTTTCCCAGGGTATCACCCAAAACTTTAGCCGGCTGGACTTCAGGGTTGCGATGAGAGTGATGGACGGGTCTGTAGGGAAGGAGCTACGGAACCCACGGAACTCTCTCTTTTGCTTTTTTTTTTTTTTTTACAAAGCGAGAAACGATGTTGAATATGGAAATTCAGTTCTACGTATTTGATTGACGATGTCTAATTTTAAAAATATATAATAAAATGAATAAATAAATAAATAAAGAAGATAGGCGGAAAGAGAAAATTCGCTGTGTCGTTGTCATATCCGGCTCTGGTCCCTCCTCTTCCTTTTTTCGCAGCCATGGGTCGCATGCACGCTCCCGGGTGAGTTTTCTTCAGTAAAATGAAGTTAATCGATATTAATGTGGGTCAGAACCTCGATATGATTATATGAACTTCTCTGTGTTCTAGCTGTAATCCAGCAGATACCGGTGGAGAGCTAAAATACCTGTTTTTTCCCGTAAATCTCGTCATTAGCAGCAGCAGCGTGCTCTCGGCGGTGTCGTACAGATAGCCAGTTAGCCTTTTGTGCTAATCCTGTTTAAAACCTCGGAGTTTCTGCAGAAATCTTAATTTAATAACTTTTATAGTGTTAGCAGATGAACAGAGCGGTCCTCTGTGTGCAGAGCTGTAGCTTTTTAACTTTAGAGATTAGATTGGGGTTTTGTGTAGAGAGCCCGCCAGGCCCTGTCCTCCCGGGCATCGAGTTTTTCTATATCCGAACTAATTAATAATAATAATAATAATATAATAATAATTTAACTAACTCGATTTAAATAAGATTTATTTTATTCTATCAAATCTGCATTTCATCGAATTTACAGTATCCTGAGTAAAACACGCGAGACAGGCCCAACACGATGTCCAAATGTTTGTGGACACTCCTCCTAATGAATTATTTCAGCTACTTTAAGCTGCACCCATTGCTGAAATGGATGTGCAACTGCACACACTGCTTGTCTAGTCCCTGTAGAGAAGTACTGCCAATAGAATAGGACTCTAAAGCACCGTGCCTAATGCCAGGCGTGGGTTAGAGGGGTGTAAAGCTAATAGTAACACTGTAGAACTGTGTAGTAAAAGTGAGTGTAGGGAGGGTTTAATCTCCATTTCTCTCTCTATCCTCTGAAGTTGCCATTTTAGAGATGCGTTACAGTGACAATGAAGTGATTTTTGTAGACTTTGTCTTCCGGAAATAAGAGTAAGGATGATTCTTCTGCTTGTTTTCATTGAGTCTGAGTTTGTTCTCTTTGTTTTCTTACAGAAAGGGCTTGTCCCGCTCCGCTTTGCCATACAGACGCAGTGTTCCCACTGTAAGTAATGGTGTAGAACAAAACACGTTAGCTTGCTTTCTTGGCTTTTGTTCATGCCCCTTGTCCCCGGCAATGTGGTCATGAAGTTATAGGATTCCTGTACAGCTGCTTTGTGGCACATGTCACTAAAAAGATCTACACTAATACACATTGAATATGGGGTCATTAATTTGGCAGCCACTTCTATTAATTGGTCCATGCTTGGGCACATTTAATGGTACCTAATTCACATTGTGTCCATCTCTGTAGTGGCTCAAACTGACGTCTGATGACGTGAAGGAGCAGATTTTCAAGCTGGCCAAAAAGGGTCTTACCCCCTCCCAGATCGGTACGTTTCTGTCGTAATCCAGAGTGGGTCGTCATGATCATCCAAATAGAAACTTGTAGACACTCATGATCCCTTAACATGATCAAATCCTTTGCACAGGTGTCATCCTCAGAGATTCTCATGGTGTGGCTCAGGTGCGCTTTGTCGCTGGCAACAAGATTTTGAGGATCTTGAAGTCCAAAGGCTTGGCCCCAGACCTGCCAGAGGATCTCTACCACCTCATCAAGAAGGCTGTTGCTGTTAGGAAGCATCTAGAGAGAAACAGGAAGGTGTGTTATAACCACATATTACCTGCCTTTCTTCAGCACTTCAACATTTTTGTGGATGATTGATTAACGTTGTACAAAATGTAGCTGCTCAGATTGCAGTGATCTTTATTTTATTGTGAATTCATATTTAAATATGTTTTAATATTAGGACTATTTGCTCACCTTAACAATATGATCTATTGCCGTTTTTGGAAAGCAGATGACTTGTTTGGTAAAGTCTTATAGGAACTTTAAGGGCGTAGGAGCTGAGTGTGTCCACTGGTCTTGTAAAGCAACTTTGAGAACTTTTATTATGATTTATTTGTGTTTTGCAGGACAAAGATGGCAAGTTCCGTCTGATTCTGGTTGAGAGCAGAATCCACCGGTTGGCCCGTTACTACAAAGCCAAGAGAGTACTGGCACCTAACTGGAAGTAGTGAGTAGCTGTTTCACCTTTGACAGAAGTAGTGATTACAGATGCGTGTATTTTACTAATGAGTAACTAAGATTACGGGTTATTTACGGGTAAACTTGGTTCTGAGGTGTGATGTGGGTTTTAACTGGTGATGTAACCAGTACATTTAGTAATTTTAGCTGTAATTTAGCTGTTTCTTTGGCAATGCGACACCTCAAACATGACCACACATTTGAAGTATCCTCACTCGGTTAGTCATCTGAAAAATGATCCAATCAGTAAGTCTGATAGTAAATGAATTGTGTTTTTGATTTTTACATTTTTTATGATCCATTACACCCCAGTTATGCTACATTGTGGGTTCTTAAAGGTGCAGTTGTTGTAACCAAAGAGAAACATCAGATGTAGCTTCAGTCTTGGAGAGTGTAGAATAAAAACGCAAACCATTTACAAACAGCTCTGCTGAACACAGAAGGATTACTAGTAGCGCCCTCATGTGGAGATATGTTCATTAGAGTCTAAAGCTGGCCAGTAAAATGATTTGCATCTAAACAAAAAATCCTTAATACTTCACTGGATGAAGTAAGACCTGCGTTTGTCCTTAATTTAATATAGTTTTTCTGAGTTTGAGATGTCAAGTTTAAGCTGTCATTTGCCATTTCTGCATAAATTTGATGTGAAATGGACAAAAGATGCAATATTAATGTTTAAATAGATTTATATTTATTAGGAAAGCATTAAATTATAGTTAGACGTACTGTGATCAGCAAAGAAATGTAATGATTATGTTTAATAAATGTGAACTGCAGAAATACTGGAAATGAACATGTTCACTGTGCCTCTAGTTGGTGTATTTGCTGGTTGTTCTACATTAACTTCAGTTTATCTGGTGTTGAGCTCTCTGAACATCACCCTGTGTTTAATGGAAGAGATGAGGGACAGTAGAGGACTCTCCTGTTTAAATGTACGGTTTCTGTAAATCTACATCTTACTTTATTTCTCTTTTCTTCACAGTGAATCCGCCACCGCTTCAACTTTGGTGGCGTAAATCCTAACATTGGATCAATAAAAGCAGTTTGAAAGCTGATTTCCTTTGTCCTGAGTGTTTATTTCCTTGTGTTCTGAGTCATGAACCCGGCCTGTGCAGGGTAGTGGGGGTGTGGTGGGGTATAGGGGTGGGCTGTATGGCTTAGTGTTTAATCATATTGTGATCGGGGATTTGGGATCTGACCAGCTGTGTGTTAATTAGCTCTGATTAACTGGTTTTCTGTACTAATGTACTGATTAATCTGCACTAATGATGAGTGTTTAGATCGTTTGCCTGCCTGTTGAATCATACCTGTGTTTAGATTCTCTGCTGGGCTGTTTCACTGTGTTTATATATTTACTGCATTCATCTCTGCAGTCTGCTCCTGGGCTGTTTTGAGGAGTGTGTGTGTGTGTGTGTGTGTGGGCGGGGTCTGTAGTCACAGAAGGCGGGCTCAGAACTTGAGCGACAGCGCGGCGGTCCAGTCACAGCCGGCCGTTGGCCGCTGTTTGTTTATATGGGGCGGCTCGCTGGTCGGAGGCAGTTCGCCTGTCTGCCCCGCGGAGAGGAGGTGAGGTACGACCGGGTTGGGAGAACATGGCGGCCGCTTAGCCTGCTCTCCTCCGCGGGAAGATGAGCTTTGTGAGTGGGGTTGAGGGGAATCCGCCGACCGTAAGGAGAGCTCCGCGAGGGCCGAGTGTCTGAACACGTGAGCGCTCTGGCTGCTTGCTGAAGATGGAGGCTGTGGGAGCTTCGCCGAGGACGGCCATGCAGCGCTTCGGCCACGGCGGCATGATGCTCCTGCCCTGGACCAAGCAGCTCCTGACGGCGGTGTGGGAGCACCTCCGCCTGCTGCTGCAGGTCATCTGCTACAGCCTGATGGCAGGTAGGTCCGAAACGGCTGGATCTGGACCCCAGCTGCTGTTCGCTGAGCTCTGAGTGCAGGGAACCGGGTTTATACTCATTTCAGCTCAAATTCTCCAGAACTTTACTTCTGCGGCTCTGACTTCCCCCCTGGCCGGAGAGCAGAGAGGGCTGTGGGGGGCGTCAGCTCGCCCCTCTGCCCAGAGCGCGCGGTTTACCTGCAGTCTGGAGCCTCACGAGCTTTCAGATTAATACTTATTAAATACTGTAATACTGATCAATACACACCTGTAGAAGGGGAACCCCGTCAGGTTCATTAAAAAGGTTTTGATTCTGTAGCCTAATATTTAATATAGCCTAAATTATTTATATAAAAGAACATATAAAATAATATATCGATTAATTATGAGAAAACAAAGAGCCAGTCTGATCATTAGTGGCGTGACCCCCCCCCCTGTAGCTCAAAGTAAATAACTGTTATTTGTGTTTATGTTTATGTTCACACGAGGTTTCAGGTCTGGAAAGAGTATTTTATTAAAACTGCCTGTTTGAAGGGCTGGACAGGACAGGACTGCTCATCACCCAAGATCTCTGAACCTGCTGATCACTGAATATTACACATATTATATTATACATCAGACACAAAGACAGAATATGAAATTGACATACTGACAGACTGTGATATAAAGACTTTACCTCTGCAGGTCATGTCCAATTAAAGTAGTATTCCACTGCTGTAATGATAAAGCCAGTATCATACTTATTCTTGTGTTTTTATACACCAGGGTTCTAAATGTATTATTTATATTGGGGACATTTTTAATAGATGCTAAAGAAAGAAAATAATATAAAATCTGTAATAAAAGATCTACATAGTGTGTGTTTAATATGGTAATGTCTGGTGGGTTGTCATGGAGGTGATGTAATATTAGAGGGAAGGTATGCCACACTTACCTACCTGTTCAGAATTTAAGCAGCCCCCCACCCCACCCCCAAAGAGCTTGCAGTATTGTCTATGAACACTTGGGAACCTGCGGACTTTAACAGAAAGCCGTGTCTGTGGTTCATGGCAGTGGAAAGATATGTTTTAAATGCATTCAGGTCGATTAATAGTGTTAAATAATGCTGATAAAATAATGATAATTGTTATATAGGCTGTACAGGAATGATACAATATATTAACCATTATTGACCCTGAAAAGATAAACATCAAAAATGAATATATATTATACAGTATAAACCTGCTCGGACTGCTAATTCATTAAAATACTAGTATTTATACAGAATATTTGACTCTTTCACTCTTTTCCGAACTTCACTTCCTCCTCTGGTCAGTGCTGGGTACGTCAGGTTTTGTCGGGGGGCTTAGTAGGACGTTTAAGGGGGTTTCCTGCCTCTGTTGTCTTTGTGTATGGACCATTATTTGACTGTAGTAACAGTGCTCTACTGATTTTTCGCCGTCCTGCTCACCTCTCTGTTTGATGTCCAGTATTTCAGATGTTCCGGTTCGAGGTTCATGTGAGGATCACGGATGAAGCGGGAGAGCACATTCAGCACATGAGCAGCACCTCCAGAGACGCCGCTGATGGTTTCCTCCTCTCCTCCTTATTTGAGAACAATAAAAACGGGGACCCTTTTGACTTGGACTCTCACTCTCGCTCAGTCCTGTCCAGCCTGGTAAACGATGAACTCTGCTGCTCGTTGGTGGATGACTTTGTGTCTCGTGCCACAGAGTGTCTCTCAGACAGTGAGGAGCTGTATATTGGAGAGCCCAGCGGCTGGAAGCACAGCTGGAACGTGCTTACGGGCTCTGAAGGGGCGTACGCAGATGACCTCTGCCCTGTCGCGTTTAGTGCTTGTGTGTCGGGTCTTTATCAGAAGGACTTGCAGAAGAAAGAGTTTGAGTGTCATTTCTCCAGTTCGTCTGCGGAGGAGAGCCAGAGGCCTTGTCGGCAGGAGTCGGGAGGCCAGAGTTCAGACAGTGAGGTGAGTTGGGGAGGCTCAGACAGCTCCTGTGTGGAGGTGGACAGAGAGGACAGTGACAGACTTTGGGACCTTCTTACCCGCTCCACCGATCCGTACCACCCGCTGCACTTCACAGCGTGTGTCTCTAGCGCAGCTGCTAACGAATGGCGCGCAGAGCCAAGCTCCAGAGTAGACCAGGGAACGCGCATACCCGTGGTCTCCCAGCCCAGCGTGTCTCTGAGCTCTGATGCTAGTGAGCAAGGAAGTAATGAAACCTGCTCGTCAGAAGATGAAGAGGATGCCTTGTGGAAGTCTCTGTCTCTGAACGATGACCCATACCACCCACTGAATTTCAGAGCTTGTCTACAGAGTCCATCAGCTGGGAACACACCTGGGCGTTCTAAGGACCTGGAGCGCGCTGAAGGTTCGCCTGATTGCAGTAAGCAAAGCAATACAACATCCAGGGACTCCAGGGGAGCAGACGCTCGGTGCAGAAAGCCTGTTTTACAACAACGCACAGTTCATGGTCATCAGTGCCATCAGTTGTCTGTGGAGAAACCCTGTAAAGTGCACTGGAAAAGGCCTCTAAATCAGACAGCTGAGGCCCGAGCAAACAAGGACATTCCTGTGGAGAAAAAGGTATTTATCATTTACCACAAATCTGCTACAGGTGTTAAAGTTAGTAAATGTACCTGAGTAGCGTCTGGTGCGGGTCAGCATTTCGTAAGTTAGAGAGTGGTTCCTGATATCCATGTTATCAGATTAAGAAATAGGGTTAACATTAGCTAATTAAAAGCTTTAATCAGGCAACTTTTTTTATCATTAATTTATCTCTGTATGTTGAAAGTGTCTCACACTCTCCCCTCATTTCCCTCCACAGGTCAAATTCTCTCCAGTTGTGCAAGTTCACAAGATGCGAGCCTGGTCTTTTGCCCTTCAGGCTTCTCGTAAGGGGCCCTGGGAGGAGCATGCCCGGGATAGGGACCGGTTCCAGAGGAGAATTTTGGAAGCTGAGCAGGCCATTGGATACTGTTTCAGTATCTCACATAGGGACAAGTTTACAGCTTGTCAAAAAAAGCACACTGACCAAATCAGCAGTCCTTGAACTGGACTTTCAGTGGACTGAAATATTGTAGTTCTCTAAAGCGGTCTCTACTTTTACTCCGACTCAACAGTCATACCTCAGTGATGTGTTCAGAACACGTGTGTTTAGCCTCATTTGTCATGAGAATGTTTTCTTTACTGTGTGCCTTACTGACCGGCAATGTAAATGATGCTGTAAATGGAACGGCTTTGTGTATGGATCATATTTATGGTAGATGTTTAAGTTATTAATACAAAAATAGAACAGAGGGAGGGAGGAAGGGTTTTTGGGAGAATAAAAACACAAGAATTTGTGCTTGTGAACAAAATGTGGAATAAAGTAGGTTTTCCAAAACAATCACTTTCAACCCTCTTCCTTTCTGCAGTTCGGTCTGGTTGGATTTTGCTCACTTTCAGAAGCTGCACTTGTCCTGGTGTACAGCATCCATAGGTTACTCTGCTCTCCTGCAGCAGGACTCTGTGTAAGAGAGAGGGTTAAAAACAAGGCATGATGAAACTCTCTCCCCTGAGGAGAAATCAATTAGCGTCTCCCCCAGACGCATCACTGGAAGCACAAAGTGTATGGTGAAAAAAGAAGCAATGGTGTACGCAATCGTCTCGACTGATTGTGACACCTGGTCAGGGTTGGACTGATCCAGTGGCTCTCTGTCCGTGTGAGAGCACTGTACACAGTACAGCAAGTTCTGCAGTGAACAGGCCTTACCAGGCTGACGCTGTTTACTAAACACAGCCTGGACATGCTGGCCAGCAGCACCGCACATGCACAGACGTGTGTGAGTGTGTGTGTGAGTGAGAATGCCTGTGTGTGTACACATGTACAGTATGTGAATACTATAGTGTGTTTCCATCTCCTAGGGCTGCTCCAGCTCCAGAGCGACTGGTTGCCTGGCAACGGAGCCCAGCGCGTGGTGGCGGTGAAAGGATTGCAGGCGATTGCAGCAGGGCTGGGTGTGTTGTGGGAAGGCAGCCAACATGGCCCCAGCTTCTATTACTCATCCTGAAGAGTTCTGAACCTGAGGGGAGGGGGTATGCTGGGGTGGTAGTTGGGGAGGGGGGGGGCTGATCTCTGGAGTCTCAATTACCCTGCTCACACTGCCTGACGCAATAGGACAGTCAGCAGCCTTTATGAGTGAAACACAAAGGCAGCGCAGGTAAACTCGAGCTTCCCTGCGGGCCCTCAGAGCTTCTCTTCATCAGTATTTCATCAGTTCAGTGACATGATGATCAGTCAGCCTGTCCAGGTGCAGGGATTGTGGAACGCTGATGAACGCTGTGGGTTTCTTTTGGTCATAATCAGCTTTCTTGAGTAAAGACAATGCCTCCTATCCCTTTCCTCTGATTTCTCTGAAACTGTGAGGTCTACAGGGGTTTTGTCGGTAGTGTTCAGCTGTAGGTCCACTCCTAAACGTTTATTATTCATCTTTCACCTGCCTAATGCCAGGCGTGGGCTAGAGGGGTATAAAGCCCCCCAGCATTGAGGAGCTGTGGAGCAGTGGAAGAGCTGTGTTCTCTGGAATGATGGTGGAGGAGCTCCATCCAGTACTTTTGAATGGGAGGAGTTGGGGAGTTGAGTTGATGATGAGGTGGGGTGGTGATCCATCATCCAACATCCTGACCTCACTAATGTTCTTGTGGCTGCATGCTATCAAATCCTCACAGCAATGCTCTCCATAATCTAGTAGAAAGTCTTCTTCTCTGGACAGTAGAGACAGTAGAGGCAGTTACTCCAACAAAAGCAGGATCAGCTCTTAATACCCTTGATTTCAGAAGAAACACTGAATGAGAAGTGTCCCAATACTTATGCCAATATAGTATATGTATCCACATAGAACATGACTGTAAGCTGGTGTGTGCTTCCAGGAATTACTAGCTGGGTTTCTGCACTGACCCGTTCTTCAGGTCCATACCTGTAACCAGTCCTGCCTGTACGATGCAGCACTGCACACAGACCTGCTGAAAAAGGCTGAGAGCAGCTGGACTCTGTAGTGTGGGTGAAGTGGCGTGTGATTGGCTCCTTCAGTCTTTCTTAAACTATTTCTTTTTTTTCATACTTTTGAGTCCATGTGCTTTGGACTCTGGAGCATTGCTGTGAGAATTTGATTGAATAAAAATGTTCTCCTCCGTCCACGTCCAGGGAGGTTAGCTTTGGTCTGTAAACGTCTTATTGACGTCGCTCACAGTGGACACAGGAACATTAAGACCTCTGGAGATGGACTTGTAGCTTCGAGAGGGTCCATACTTTCCCACAGCTGTGGTTCTCAGACAGTTCTCAGACAGTTCTCTGCTCTCCTCTCTTTCCTCCATGCTCAGTGCGGTACACAGACACACAGACTGAGGCAGCTGGCCTGGCATCAAAACGTCAGAGCGTTCCTCTGAAAGCCCGAGAGGTTCAAGATAACATGAATACACTGAACTAAATGTTCTCTTCAGACCCATAATGCAACACAAACCAGCATCCCACTGCACAGGACTCAGTACACTGTTACAGTATCAGATCCTTGAGGAACTTTGTGGCTCTTCAGTCTGAAACTGTGAGGAACCCTTTAAGGTGCTTTAAGGTGTTTTGAGAGTCTGAGGATTCCTCAAAGCTCCGTAAGAGGTTCCTCCACAGTGTAACCTGAAGAACCTCCAAACGTTCCTCAAGCATCTTCTATTGTTAACAGTGTGGAGCGCAGATACACAACACAACAGTGTGCACGCAGAACAGCGTCCACACAGGCAGATGTAGACGTCCTGTACAGTCAATAAACACAATAAACACAGGACACTGAATACATACAGGCCCACATGAGCTTACTTGCACTGTTGCTGCTGCACTTTATGCTAATGCTAATGTGGCTATGGCTCTAACTCCTTAATTAAGCGGGTGGATGACACCGCAGTGACAGGCCTGATCAGAGGTGACGAGGAGACGGCCTACAGGGACGAGGTGCAGCACCTGGCTGCGTGGTGCGATGACAATAACCTGGCAGGCAACATTCAGAAAACCAAAAAGATCCTCGTCGACTTTAGAATAACAAGGAACCAGCCCCACGCTCCAGCCCCACGCTCCAGACCCACACTCCAGACCCACGCTCCAGACCCACGCTCCAGCCCCACGCTCCAGCCCCACGCTCCAGCCCCACGCTCCAGCCCCACGCTCCAGCCCCACGCTCCAGACCCACACTCCAGACCCACACCTCAGCCCCACGCTCCAGCCCCACGCTCCAGACCCACGCTCCAGCCCCACGCTTCAGCCCCACGCTTCAGCCCCACGCTTCAGCCCCACACCTCAGACCCACACCTCAGCCCCACGCTCCAGCCCCACGCTCCAGACCCACGCTCAAGACCCACACCTCAGACCCACGCTCCAGCCCCACGCTCCAGCCCCACGCTCCAGACCCACGCTCCAGCCCCACGCTTCAGCCCCACGCTCCAGCCCCACGCTCCAGACCCACGCTCCAGCCCCACGCTTCAGCCCCACGCTCAAGACCCACACCTCAGACCCACGCTCCAGCCCCACGCTCCAGCCCCACGCTCCAGACCCACACCTCAGACCCACACCTCAGACCCACGCTCCAGCCCCACACTCCAGCCCCACACTCCAGACCCACATCTGCAGGTCCGATGTGAGCTGTGGCTAATAAACAGCACAGCCAGTTGGAAATCCGTCTCCACCTTTCTTTTCTAACTGAAGAGTGATTCTACCCCTTACATCAAAGCCAGCACTTACATTATTATGACTGATGGATTTATGTGATCCAATGGACATCACCCCTCTTCTCTTTGTTGGGTTTGGACTGTTCCCCAGTTTTTCCTTTGTCCCTCCACCCTAATCTCTCCATCCTTCAGTCTTTCACTCATGGTGTCTGTCTGCTCCTCTCTCTCCTTCTCCTCCTCCTCTCTCTCTCCACTCTTTTCCTTTCTCTCTTATTCTAGTTCTTTCTGTTCTTCTTCCTCTTTCACCTCCATCACCTCCACCTCTTTCTTCCTCCACCTTTCTCTTCTCTTTCTTTCTCCACGTTTCTCTTCTCACTCTCTTCCTCCATCTTTCTCTTCTCACTCTCCTTCTCCACCTTCCTCTTCTCACTCTCTTCCTCCACGTTTCTCTTCTCACTCTCCTTCTCCACCTTTCTCTTTCTTTCTCTCCCTCCACCTTATTTCTCTCTCCTTTTCACCACCTTTCTCTTTTCTTTTCCTCCACCTTTTTCTTCCTCCAACTTTCTCTTTTGCCACCTTTCTCTTTTCTTTCTTTCTCCACCTTTCTGTTCCTCCTTTCTCTTCCTCCACCTTTCTCTTCTCTCTCATTCTCCACCTTTCTTTTTTCACTGTTTTCCTCTACCTTTCTCCTCTCTCTCTTTCTCCACCTTTCTTACTCTCTTCACCCACTTTTCTCTTCCTCCACCTTTCACTTCTTACTCTCTTCCTCCACCTTTCTCTTCTCTCTTTTTCCACCTTTCTGTTCCTCCATCTTTCTCTTCTCACTCTCTTCCTCCACCTTTCACTTCTTACTCTCGTCCTCCACCTTTCTCTTCTCTCTCTTTCTCCACCTTTCTGTTCCTCCATCTCTCTCTTCTCACTCTCTTCCTCCACCTTTCTCACTCTCTTTCTCCACCTTTCACTTCTTACCCTTTCCTCCACCTTTCTCTTCTCTCTCTGTCTCCACCTCTCTGTTTCTCCATCTTACTCTTCTCACTCTCTTCCTCCACCTTTCTCTATTCTCTCTTCCTCCACATTTCTCGTTTCTCTCTTTCTCCACCTTTCTCTTCTCTCTTTCTCCACCTTTCTTACTCTCTTCACCCTACCTTTCTGTTCCTCCACCTTTCTCTTCTCTCTCTTTCTCCACCTTTCTCTTCTCTCTTTCTCCACCTTTCTTACTCTCTTCACCCACCTTTCTGTTCCTCCACCTTTCTCTTCTCTCTCTTTCTCCACCTTTCTATTCCTCCATCTTTCTCTTCTCACTCTCTTCCTCCACCTTTCTCCTTTCTCTCTTTCTCCACCTTTCTCACTCTCTTCCTCCACCTTTCTCTTTTCTCTATTTCTCCACCTTTCTGTTCCTCCATCTTTCTCTTCTCACTCTCTTCCTCCACCTTTCTCTTTTCTCTCTTCCTCCACCTTTCTCTTCCTCCCTCGTTTCTCCTCCCTCTGAGCTTTCTCTTCTGCTCTCTTTGCAGCCCTTTTCTCCGTCCAGTTCCTCCATCTGTTCTCCAGGGCTTCCCACCTGATGCTCTTCTCAATGGACCTCTGGTACTTCTCCTTCAGCTTGTTGCTGATCCAGTGGACAACACCCTTCTTCCTGCGTTCCCCGGTTCCTTCGCTGGGGTCGGCCTCGTCCCTGGTCTGGGAGGGTGTTGCAGCGTCAGTCTGGCTGTGGGAGGTCTGCTCCTCTGCTTCACTGAGACCCTGTTCTTCTGATGGTGGCTCAGTGAAGGCCTCAGTGGTGGGATCAGAGGAGGGGTCAGGCTGAGGCTCCTCTGGGAGAGGGTGAAGGGGCTGGACTGAGATGACCACTGGCTCTTTGTTTGGGGAAGTGAGCCAGCTAGGT
Organism: Salminus brasiliensis; assembly: GCF_030463535.1. Classification (NCBI taxonomy): domain Eukaryota; kingdom Metazoa; phylum Chordata; class Actinopteri; order Characiformes; family Bryconidae; genus Salminus; species Salminus brasiliensis. Next base: position 38,395,262 of record NC_132890.1, read on the forward strand.
CTTGGGGGTTCCTCTGGCTCTGGAGCCTCAGTCTGCTCCTCATGGCTGCTTGATGAGGCCTTCAGGTTCCCCCTCTTTCCTCCGAAGCCCCAGCGCCGATCTTCATTCTGGGATCGTAAGATGATCCCACCTGGAGCGAACATCCTCTTCTTCAGCTGCTTCTTCCTCTGCTTTTCCTTCTCCATGTGGTTCTTCCTCGCCTCCCTGATCTTCTCCACCTCCACCTCTTTCTCTTCCTCCACCTTTCTCTCCACCTCTCTCTCAACCATTCTCTCTTTTTCTGGCTCTTTCTTCCTCATCACTCACTGTTCTCTCCACCTCTCTCTCTTCCTCCACCTTTTTGTCCACCACTCTCGCCTCCTTCACCTTCCTCTCTACCTCTCTCTCTTCCTCCACCTCTCTCTCCACCTGTCTCTCCCCTTCCTCCTTCTCTCTCCTCTTCAGTTCAGTCTTCTTTCTCTCCATCTCTCTCTTTTTCTCATCCAGCTCTTTCTCCATCTCCTTCTTTCTCTCCTCCATCTTTCTCTCCATCTCTCTCTTTCTCTCCTCCATCTCCTTCTTCACCTTTTCCCGTCCTTCTTCCTCTCTCTCTCTCTCTCCTGCTCTCCTCCTCTCTCCTCACTTTCTCCAGCTCTTCATCCTCCCTCCGATTCTCCTCCTCTCTCTCCATCTTCTCTCTCTCTTCCCTCATCCCTCTCTCCATGTCTCCTCCTCTCTTCTGAAGATCAGCTCTTCCTCCTCCCTCTCCATTCCTCTCAGACGCTCCTGCAGCTCCTCCTCCATCTCTCTCTCTCTCTCCATCATCTGTCTCTCCATCCTTTCTCTTTCTCCCTCTGTTTTTTCTCTCAGGGTCATCTCTCTCTTCTCTGCCGCCTTCCTCACCATCTCCATCTCTCTCTCCATCTTTCTGAACGTCTCTTCCAGTTTCTCCAGCTTCTTCTGCTCGTCTTCCTTCTCTTCCTCCCTCCTTCCTTCTTCCTTCTTCTCTTTTTGTCCAGCTGCTCTGCCCTCGTTCACCTGTCTGGTCCACAGAGGTCTGACCTCCTCTCTCTGTTCCTCTCGCAAAAGCTTACCTTCCTCTCTCTCTCTGTCCTCCTTCCTCTGGATCTGTCCTCTTCCCTCTGTCACCCTGACTGGGACAACGCCTCCGTTCTGGAGCTCCGTCACTCTCCTCTGGAGGTCCTTCAGCTTCTTCTCTATGTCGTCCAAGCTCCTCCTGGTGTTCTCCAGTGGGTCTGGACTCGCCGCTTCCATGAAGGAGCGGAAGGAGGCTTTAAGATGGTCGATGAGATGGACCTTCTGACCTCCTGCTCTCTCTCTCTGCTCCTCTTTCCTTTGAAGCTGTCTGTGTCCCACCGTCTGGAGCTCAGTCGCTCTCCTCTGGAGGTCCTCCAGCTTCCTCTTGATGTCATCCAAGTTCCTCCTGGTGTTCTCCAGAGGTGTCACTGTGTCCTGCAGAGTGTCTCTCACACACTTCTGCTGAAACCCCCTTCTAGCGGTCCTCTGAAGAACCTGCTCTCTCAGCTCCTTCCGCTGAAGTTCTCTCTCCAGCTTTTTCAGCCTCTCCAGCTCCTTACTCCTCTCACTGTCTCGCTCCATGACCATCCGCAGCCTCCACCGGACCAGTTCCACCTCCTTCTGCCTCTCCCTCTCCTGCTGCCTCATCCTCCTCTCCTCCTGGATGAGCTTTCTCTCCTTCTTCTTTCTGTTCAGCTCCCTCTCCTTCTCCTTCATCTTCCTCTCTGCCTCCTGTATCTCTCTCTGGAGCTGCTGGAGTCTGTCCTCCTCTCTCCACCTCTGCTCCCGTCTCCACCTCTCCAGCTGTTTGTCCTCATTGCTGGAGAGGTTGTCCCAGCGCCTGCAGATCAAGCTCATCCTTCTTGGTGCTAAAGATCTGAACTGGTAACATTTTTTTTAAAAATGGTTCTAGATAACAGAAATAAGGGTACAGCCCTTCAACAGAACCCTGTAGGCTAACACAGTGGCGTGGCTGTGCTCCTGGAGCTGTGAACAATACTAATGATGCCTAATAAACATGGAACTGGGTTCTGTGGTGTTCCTTTAACCATGCTCAATTTTAACAGCTCTATTAAAAATCCATTTTCCACACAGTTGATCTTATTCCCTGGAGTCCAAGTTCTAACCTAGTTAAAAAAAAGTCTTTCACATCATAAACAGTTCTAGTCATGGCCAAAAAACTGTCATTAATATTTTCCATTGTTACCATTACAAATTCTTTGGTTTTCGAGTGTTTATTATTTATTTATTTATTTATTTATTTGCACTGAAACACAAAAAAAGCAGAGATAAAAAGTCTGATCCACTCCAGAAATGGCAGCTTAATATTTGGTAGAACAGACCTTCATACCAATAACTCAATCAATCAGACGGGCAAGGCATCCAGTGCCAGAAGCAGCAAAACAACCCAAAAGCTTCTATTTAGGTCTCATCTGTCCACAGGAAGTTCTCCCAGAAGGATTGTAAATTCCTCAGATTCTTTTTCATGTCTCTGGGTCAACAGTGGGGTCCTCCTGGATCTGCTACCAAAGCCCAGTTCATCCAGAAGAAGAACTCGCACTGTTGTACTTTGTGTCTGCAGGGCAGCTTGATTCTGGAAGCTGACGGAGGTTCTTTTGCCACCATTCCAACAATCCTTGGCTTTAATCTTCCATCAGTTCCTCTCCTCCGTCCACGTCCAGGGAGGTTAGCTTTGGTCTGTAAACGTCTTAATGACGTCGCTCACAGTGGACACAGGAACATTAAGATCTCTGGAGATGGACTTGTAGCTTCGAGAGTGTCCATACTTTCCCACAGCTGTGGATTCGGATTCAGAGGATTCGGTCTGCCTGCATGTGGATGGACTGGTCCTCCACTGGGCCGTGGAAGGCGCTGATCTCCTGGCTGCGGGCTGTATTTGGGCCAGTCCAGGATATGTCCGGCTCTTCCCTGCCTCTGTTCCTGTTAGTCACGGCTTTGGACGTCTTGCTGAGACAGACCCACAGAGAGCTTTTTGGGCTGTTGTGATGGAGGACTGAACATTAGGGGATCCTTCAGTCAGCACAGGGGGATCTGATAGGCAGCTGGTCAGGCCTCGAGCGATATCACCGTAAGGGTTGTAGTTAGTTGTAATTGTGTGCACATGACTAATACTGGAACATGTGGGCCATTTAGTTTTAGGTGAAAATATAATACTCAGTTTAGAGATCTAATCACATGTGGTGCTTTATTGACTTGTTTAGCTCAGGTAAGGGAAACGCTGCTTACAAAATACAATCAAAAATCTTAAATAACTTTACATTTAACACAAATGTAAAATAATGCATCAATGACTACTAATGATTACCTGGATTAAAAGGGAATTGTTATTATATGGTTATGTTGTGTTTATAACACTGAATATTCTCTTAAACTCAACTTCAGATTGATATTTTTTCTAAAGATTAATTTTGATGATGATACTGTTGCCCCCTAGAGGATGTCTCTAACACAGGATGCTCTGTAGAAAGCTGCAGAAATGGGTGTAATCCTGCCTGAATGGCTTATTACTGCCACCTACAGGACGGAGTGAGTGTAACTCATATGTAGACTTAGATCTTATATAGACCTAGAAAATAAATCTAGAAATTCTACTGAGATTATTATAGAATTAAGAAATCTGGCACACTGTCAGACAGGTTGAGAATTCTTACTCTTTAAAAAAAAAAGCTCAGGGTTTTATCAGCTTTTCTGGGAATTTTTTCTGCAAAAACAGCAACAAACACAAAGTATTTCCTGGAAATTCTGTAGTTACAGTAGAATCTCTCATGAGACTGAAAGTGACACCTGCTAATCTCTCTGTGCTGTGAGCAAAACACTGCTGGATGTTCATTCTCTACTGTTTTATAGAATCTGATAGGAACAGCTAACTGATAGAGCTGCGTTGTCCCAAACACTCCAGCAGGACTGGCATCAAAACGTCAGAGCGTTCCTCTGAAAGCCCGAGAGGTTCAAGATAACATGAATACACTGAACTAAATGTTCTCTTCAGACCCATAATGCAACACAAACCAGCATCCCACTGCACAGGACTCAGTACACTGTTACAGTATCAGATCCTTGAGGAACTTTGTGGCTCTTCAGTCTGAAACTGTGAGGAACCCTTTAAGGTGCTTTAAGGTGTTTTGAGAGTCTGAGGATTCCTCAAAGCTCCGTAAGAGGTTCCTCCACAGTGTAACCTGAAGAACCTCCAAACGTTCCTCAAGCATCTTCTATTGTTAACAGTGTGGAGCGCAGATACACAACACAACAGTGTGCACGCAGAACAGCGTCCACACAGGCAGATGTAGACGTCCTGTACAGGACAATAAACACAATAAACACAGGACACAGGCAGGTGTCCACTGTCATTTTATAGACATCAGTAGAATGGGGGGGGGGGTCAGACTGAGGTCAGGTGGTGTGTTAATTATATTAATTGAGTATTTGAGTATAATATCTTTTCATTGGGCTCAAAACAGATTCAGTTTCAGCAGCTGCAGCTTCAGCTTTTACCCCTGTATGCAGTGTACTATCCAGATGGAGCCCATGTTTAACCTCTCCTCATCCCATCACTGACCTTGGTGGGCGTCCATATGTGGGGCCAAGGTGAAACCTGAGGACAAAAGTTTCTGGTTCCCAGTTGGGCTTCCCATACAGGCCCCACATGGACATGTTAGCTGGGCTAAAAAGAAAGCAGTGTTCTGTAGGTCCTGCCCAAGCTGTAACTGAATCAGACTGCTCTATGAGGTCTGCTTTCTACCAGACAGAAGCTGCTTGAACAAGGATCCACCCCTGATGGTGACTCTGTTCAGAGGGGCTCGCATTAATGGACGGCTTTCTCAGAGAGAGCTGAGCTCACCAGGCCATTTGGACTAGACTACAGCTGAGTGATCAGAAGCGAACCAGAACCTCGGAGGCTTTTCTGTATCTGCTCTGGGCGTGGAGCCATGTGGAGAGCCTTGGCCTGTTTCTTCCTACAGTTGCAGATACAACTCTCCAAGACCCAGAGAGAGACAATCAGTTCCACCCGGAATGGAAGCAGCTTGAATCCTGAGACGTCCGAACAAACATGTAACCATGGCGGACAGTTTTGGCTTCATTTCTGTAGAAATGCAAAAAATAATGAGTCAAGACTGTTCGCTTGTGTTTGGGGGAAGGATGTGGATTATTCTGGATTATTCTGGATTATTCTGGAATATTCTATTATATAAAGTATATATAAACATTATAAAGTTAATGGTTTGTTAATGAACACTTTGGTTCTTGTGAAAGTGTCTCAGATTCTTACACTGGTCCATTTTTCTGCTTCATCACCTTCAAGAATTGTATTATAATGTATAATGTAATATTAGACCCCCTGACAGACAGGAGAGGCAGTGGATGAAGATCAGCTGGCAGTGGTTCTAATGTTCTGGCTGGTCGGTGTAAGCTTCATATGACTGTTTTCTGTCGGCTGAGCTTCAGCTGGCTGTCCCCTCCCCTTTAAGAGCACTCGCTCCGGAGCGGCTAATGGGTGAAGCTGCTCCCGGGAGGACGGAGCCGGAGCGCCGCTCTCGCTGCATCATGGCGGCGCCGCTCCGGCGGGACCCTCTCCCTCAGCTCTGGTCTTACGGGGTGTGTCGGGACGGCAGGGTGTTCTTCATAGAGTGAGTGACTGACTCCGGACTACACAGCAATGGCTCCGAGTGTGTGTGTGTGTGAGAGAGTGTGTGTGTGAGAGTGTGTGTGTGTGTGTGTGAGTGTGTGTGTGTGTTCCAGGCTTTTTCCTGCATCCGCTAACAGGTGGTTTGTTCCCCTCCAGCGATGAGACGCGCAGCACCACCTGGCTCCACCCGCGGACCGGAGAACCGGTCAACTCTGGACACATGATCCGTTCAGGTAGGAGGGAATTACCCGCGACTCGAACCCACAGAAAGTTCGGTTCTGCTGCTCTCTCTAACGCTGTCTGTCTGTCTGTCTGTCTGTCTGCCTGTCTGTCTGTCTGCCTGTCTGTCTGCCTGTCTGTCTGCCTGTCTGTCTGTCTGTCTGTCTGCCTGTCTGTCTGCCTGTCTGTCTGCCTGTGTTCCGCAGACCTGCCGACGGGCTGGGAGGAGGGCTTCACTAAAGAGGGCGCGAGCTTCTTCATAGAGTAAGTAACTACTGAGCTGCAGGAGCTGCAGGCACGCGCGCGACCTCCGCAGGTGTCTGCTTCAGATCTTCATTAATAAACACGAGCGAAATTTCATTATTTTCATTATTATTAGTTTATTAGTTTCACTGTCCGGTAGTTTGACCCGTCCTCTGACCCGGCGCGTGCGGCTAAATAACAGGTGCTTAAAGTGGGGCAGGTGTGTTGGGGCAGGTGTGTTGGGACAGGTGTGTTGGGACAGGTGTTTTGGGGCAGGTGTGTTGGGGCAGGTGTGTTGAGGCAGGTGTGTTGGGGCAGGTGTGTTGGGGCAGGTGTGTTGAGGTAGGTGTTTTGGGGCAGGTGTGTTGAGGCAGGTGTTTTGGGGCAGGTGTGTTGAGGCAGGTGTGTTGGGGCAGGTGTGTTGAGGCAGGTGTGTTGGGGCAGGTGTGTTGGGGCAGGTGTGTTGGGGCAGGTGTTTTGGGGCAGGTGTGTTGGGGCAGGTGTGTTGGGGCAGGTGTGTTGAGGCAGGTGTTTTGGGGCAGGTGTGTTGAGGCAGGTGTGTTGAGGCAGGTGTGTTGGGGCAGGTGTTTTCGGGCAGGTGTTTTGGGGCAGGTGTTTTGGGGCAGGTGTGTTGGGGCAGGTGTTTTGGGGCAGGTGTTTTGGGGCAGGTGTGTTGGGGCAGGTGTTTTCGGGCAGGGGGCAGTTCAGCTCCACAGTGAGCTCTATTCACAGCCATGTTGAGAAGTTCATCATAATGCACGTGGTCAGCAGCGTGGTCAGCAGCATGGTCAGCAGCGTGGTCAGCAGCGTGGTCAGTCGTGATTAATACACCGTCACAACGACATGCAGCATGACCGGCTAGGTTGTCGGTGAGCACGTAAACGAAGCTCCCGCGCCTCAGCCCTGCTGGTACCGCGAGGTTAGTAGGTGGGCTAATTCTGTCTCAGCTCATCTCCACTGGGCTTTAGAGACTTACCGAGCATTAGGCTGGTGGGAGAAGTCTGCAGGTGAGCTTAGAAAGGGTTAACAGGTCTGATCTGCAGGCTCCTGCTCTGTTCTGTTGCTCCCTGCCTTCCAGGTTCAAAGTCTGACTGTGGTCAGTGCAGCCCGAGGACCCGCCCACTTGCCTTTTATTCGTCTGGATCGATCACGATATAATCATGAGTGGTGTAAAGTCTGGACAGAAAGGAGGTGTTTACTCAGGCTTTCTGCAGAGTTTACTGTGTGTGTGTGTGTGTATGTGTGTGTGTGTGTGTGTGTGTGTGTGTGTGTGTTCGAGGCTGTGAGGATAATGGAGGCTATAAAGGTTGCACATAGACTCATAGACCCAGTTGTTCTGGTCTCAGGTTCAGGTGTCCTGTCTAATTCAGAGGAGATCGGTCACTGACTGAATCTCACCACAAAAATTAACCCTCTAGTTGAAGTTGGCTCAAAAAACAAGGAGACTCTCGACCCAGAAGAACTCGAATAACATCCTAGATGTTTCTGTTACAGCTTAATATATATTCAGACTGGGTCAGAACATCTCCAGAACATCAGGCAGGTCTTGTGGGGGTGTTCCCGATATGCAGTGGTCAGTACCTACCAAAAGTGCTCCAAGAAAGGACAACCGGAGAACCGGTGACCGGGTCATGAGCACCTAAGGCTCATTGATACTCACAGAGGCTCCGCCCACCTCACACCTTACAGGACTTAAAGGATCTGCTGCTAATGCTAATGCTCCAGACACCACAGCAGGACACCTTCAGAGGTCTTGTGAAGTCCATGGCTTGATGAATCTGAGCTGTTGTGGTGGCACAGTTACTCAGTGTTACAAGTGGTGTTAATGTTATGGCTGATTGCAGTGCGTTTATGCAGCCTTGTGCTTTCACCAGCTAGTCTTGTAGGAACTGTTAGTTTATGGGCAAATACACCTGCGTGTTTGAGAAATCCTCTCTTGGGCTTATGGTGGGCCACAGATGGGCCCCAGCCTCTCTGCAGGGGTTCTGAACGAGCTCCAATCCGTGGGCCGAATGAGGAAAGCCGAGGGATAAACCTGGCAGGGATGCCTGTCTGCAGGCCGGGGTCTTAAGCCTTGCTGCTGCGGATGGTAAATGGTGCTGTTGTAAATCTGCGACAGAGATCCAGGCAGGCAGTCTGGTAATGGGGACGTGTTCCACCTTCATTAGGAACTACTGCAACTCCTGTTGATCAAACAGAAGCAGCACTAATGTCATGACTGACTGACTGACTGAAAGACCAGGAGAAGCCCATACGGAGCGCAGTGCTGTTGAGAGTGCCTCGTTTTTCCTTGTTAGCTTGGTTATGAGCGCTGGGTCTCTGTGCGGGGTGGCAGCTGGCGGGCTTCGTGGAGCTGCTCGGCTCATGCAGAGGGAAACTGCCCTGAACTACCTGAACTAATGAGTACTGAGTCTTTTAGAAAAATGAACAGTCAGCAGTTTACTCCCCAGCATTGTTTCCTACCCCAGAACCGTCTGCTCCCGGATGGAGGCGACTTGATGTAACTACACAGATGCAAATGATGTGGCAGGGCTGCTCCCGTGTCATGCCCTGTGCACTGTGTGTGTGGAGGAAACGTCTAGACCCGTGCTGCGTTCACATGCTGTCAGAATTCGGGTAAATATGAGGCCCTGACTTGGATGTGTAATATCTAGGGGGAAGTTGGAAGATCATTTTAATACCAGGGCTGAGGTGACCTTCAACCTTTTAACAGGGTGGAAAAGACAGAATCAGTACTGGATGGTCCAGAATTCTCCATCTTGAACAGAGCGCAGACTGAAGTGCTGCACGTCTGCTTGAGCACGTCAGAGACAGCGCGGGAACTCAGCCATTACTAACAGCCGCGACTCAGCCGCCGCCCGTCTGTGCCTAATCCCATTTCACTGACCATCTCTGTCCCCAGTAATGCAGGTACTGAGGTACTGATCCTGCTTTCATTTGATCTGTATTGAATGCATTCAGCTGCTTTACAGATGTGCAAATGCACACACAGCTTGTCTAGTCCCTGTAGAGAAGAACTGCCAATAGAATAGGACCCTCTGGAGCAGATCATCATCATGACTCCATGCTGCCTAATGCCAGGCGTGAGTTTGAAGGGTACACACCTGTTCACACCTTGCAATCATGTGTTTTTAGTGATCAGATCCACCGGATTTCACGTGACCACATAAAAAGCCAGGTGTAAACACACCCAGGAGCTCTGTGCACAGGTTGTGATCGGATCACTCGAACCACATTCGGAGGCGGTCAGAGACGCATCCTCACCACATTAAACACTGGGATGCAGTTAGGCAGGCGGAGGTTCGGCTGTCAGAGTAAACACTTTTATTACTGTTATGGTTACTGGGTTCCCTCTTTCTCAATCTGTGTGTGTGTGTGTGTTTGTGTGTGTGTGTGTGCGCGTGTGTGTGTGTGTGTGTGTGTTCCTACTTATTTACTGATAGATGATGGTCTGCAGCTGGCAGTATAACAGTGCTGTTGCCTTGCTGTTGCAGTAGTTTAGCATTTTCTGACAGAGCTGTTCCACCGTGTTGTAGAACCCCCTCCGTTCCTCTAAACCATTCACGCTCTCCCACAGAAGTGTGAAACCTTCAGTTACAGGAAGCACAATATACATGTGTTTCTGACATGACAGTAAAATCCGATCTCGTCGGGTCACACTGGAGCCGTGTTTTAACGAGAGTGTAAATGGACTCTGGCTGAGGTCAGGATACTGTCTGGGTAGGAAAGGCTAATGGTAGGAGCCACAGAGCGCTCACACAGCGTACAGCCGGAGATGTCCCGTGTCAGACGCGCTCTCACTACAGGACATTCTGCGTGGTTTAGGAATGGGGCGGAGCCTGTGGAGGACATGCAGGAGGTACTGCAAGCCCAACTGATTTCTCTGGAAAATGAGCTGCTCTGTTCACACATGGCCTCACCCAGACATTACCTGGACTTTGGACTGGGGGCTGGCAGGAAAAAGGCTGGGTAATGTTCGTTACAACTGATCCGGACTATTGCGTTCACACACACAGCTCCTCCGTTACCCGGCAGGCCTGAAGGTTCACCTGAATTCTAAGAATGTCAATCATAAAACATTACATATAAAACATAAAGTTTTACATGTAAAAATAATAAATAAAGAAAGTTTAATACAGCGGTACTAAGTTCTGCTGTAGGACCGATCATGATAATAATGTGTTAATTGGGGTTTAATTAATAATCTGTTTGTAGTAAAGCTCTGTAGTAAGGATCTGCTGCTCAGCCCCAGGCAGGCCTCAGGGGCAGGAGTTGAGACCCTGTGTTCAGTTATGGCTTCACTCCGTTCTGAATGACTCTGAAAGTCAAGTTTAGAGGCTACAGGTGAGTGCAGAGTGACTGACTGTTGACCAGTCCATTACTGCCTGAATCAGTGTATCTGTCAAAGAGCAGCTCCATCACACACACCTAACTCAGGACCTCCTGGAAACAAGACCTGAGGTTTAGTACAGATTTAGTCATTTCTGACAGTAGTTTAGTGTTTTTGCAGTAGCTGGTGTAAAAATTAAACTGTAGGTTTTACCTGTTCTGCTCTGACCTGACTCCTCTCCAATAAGACATGGAGGGAGGGAGGGGGCGGGGGGGGGTTCTCAGGCCTGTGCTGGTATTGGTGTGTTGAACAGTACAGGTTAGGTTGTGTTATTTCTCAGTGATCAGTCTTATAGTTAGTGTTGGGTTGCATGAATTTAGTTTCAGAACAAATACTGTGTGTGTGTGTGTGTGTGTGTGTGTGTGTGTGTGTGTGTGTGTGTGTGTGTGACTCCTTGACTTTCCTTTATTTGGCCCATGGTGAGGACACATTTACTCGCTGAACTGTTGCTTTCAAAAATAAGGAAGTGAACCAGGGAAGTAATCTCATGACTTTAGTAAATAATTCATTAGATTTGGCATCAGAGGTGAGCTGTTTGCTCTGCGGGGGACCGGAGCAGCCTCGGGTCTGCAGCTGTAGCTTCCATGGTTTATGTGTATTGTGTAATATTGTTATCTTTAAGGCCGTGTCAGACAAACTTCAGAAATCTGTATCGTTTGGTCTGCTGATGTTTTCATGTGGAGGTTTCTGTGAGTCTGTGAGTCTGTGAGTCTGTGAGTCTGTGAGTCTGTGAATCTGTGAGTCTGTGAGTCTGTGAGTCTGTGACTGCTGCTAAATATTCCTGTAGTTGGGTTCTAGGATGCAAGGGCTTTGCACAGTCTGATGCAAAAGTTTGGGGACCCCTGGTCAAATTAAATGTTTTTTACAAGTGAAAGTTCACATGGTCTACAGAGAACACACTCCTGCACCCTCTAAAACTCACTCACTGCAGAATTACTGCTTATTTATTTAACTAACAAATTACAAAAAGCATTGCTTTACAGTTCAGTATTAATATATTCATATAATGCATATTCATGTAATCTATTCACAGCATTGCTGTAGCGTGTGACGAATGTAATGGCCTTGTTTTATTTGGACCCATTGTTGAATTCAGACATACATTTGAATACATTTTATCTAGAAAATCAGCAGAATGAGGCACACCGGTGTGTGTGTGTGTGTGTGTGTGTGTGTGTGTGTGTGTGTGTGTGAGATTAGCTAAATGTGATGTATTTAGTGCTGTTAAGGTGCCCTTTGCCTTTGTATGGATCCTTTGCGTTCTATAGATTTTCATTGGCCAGACTCCAGAGGGACACAGGTGGGAGTCTCTATTTTTCTCTTGAGGTTTGATTTTGAGAGACTCTCTGACTCACTGTTTGGACCCACTCATGCCGTCTGAATGTTAGATCCACTTCAGGCCTGATGGCTTATTTAATGGTTGAAGTTGAAGTTTTCTCAGAAAAAATATAATAAAAATATCACTTGACCAGTAATTAATAGTTGATGTTCAGTGAAGTGGGCTGTATGTAATACGGTGTTAAAGATGTTATAAAAGGCTTATTATAGCATGCAGTTATATCTCAGGCAGATGATTGTCAATGATTACAGGGGTGGTCTGATTAGACATGTGGAGGGTATAAACGTGCTTCCCCCACTGCTGCCCTGTGAACAGCTCTCAGGCTACTTTTGGGTAGTGTATTAGTGACGCCTCTACAACACACTGGAAGACATTTTGCCTTTGAGACTTTGAGAGGAGTGGATCACTGGACTGAGAGGAGCTGGATTGTGGTTTGATGGATTGCATGCCATCTAGGCTGTTCTGACCAAGTTCACCGTCACCTTTGTTTGCTGTGGTGTCGTGAACAAAAACCTGGGCTGCTGCAGGCTGGAACCGCATCACCTTTAGTGACGAATTCTGGTTCTGTTCGGGACCCGATGACAGTCTCATGGTGAGCGCTTCAATCCTGCCTTTGCTGTGGAGCGACACACTGCCCCAACATGCTGGTGTGAGGATCCGGGGAGCCATTGCATATGGATGGGGATACTAACAGCTCAGCAGTATGTGCAGGACAAATCATTTACATTTACATTTACAGCATTTAGCTGACGCTCTTATAGATGCTCTACAAGGTTATTCATATCACAGAGGAGGGCCAATGTAGTGTTAGGAGTCTGGCCCAAGGACTCTTATTGGTGTAGTGCTCAGTGCTCACTCAGACCGGGATTCGAACCCTGGTCTCCCACATGGTGTTGTAACTCAGTGGTAGGTAGTGGTGTTATCTGTTGCGCCACACCAACCACTATCCTGCGGCCACATGTGCTGCCTCTCATGACAGGGCTTCCTGGGAGACCAACTTTGGCAGCTTGCGCAAATGTCCTTCAAGATGCCCTACAGAACCTGTGTGCCTCCGTGCCCAACTGTATCTGATCTAGTATCCAGGTTAGAGTATAGTTTTCTCCAATAAACCCATCCTGTCACACTAATATTATGTATATGGGAGTGATCCATATTATAATATTAATCATGTTCATATATCATCATTACATCCACACATAGAGAGCATCATACGAGTCCAACAGCTCGTTTTTTTGTCAGTGAGTGGTATCATGTTTATTATGCGTAATGTGAATTAATAATCAGAAATCCTGAATGAATTCAAAATGAGAAATATTAGCTGAGGAATTAGAAGTGTCTGTACTGTATGATTGGTATAAATTACAAGTGGATATGGGTCCGGTTCAGTAGCTCTGAAAAGCAGAATGTCTGGGCCTGTAATCCAGTAATCATGCTCACCACCATTGGCTGTAAGGCTGTGTGTAAAGAACCCTGCGTATGAATGATCATGAGTGATTCAGGAAAAGAGCCACATATAATATATGTCCAAATGTTTGTAGACACCTCTTTTAATGTGTGAATTAGCTACTTTAAGGTGCACCTCCTGCTGACGGAGGTGCTCAGATGTACACACACTGCTTGTCTAGTCTCCATCGAAAAAAACTGCTACTAGAATAAGATGCTCTGAAGCAGCCGCACAAAAGGTCATCGCGGTCAGCGGCGAGCGTGGGCTGCAGAGGTATAGAGTCTCCCAGCATTGAGCCGTGGAGCAGTGGAACTGTGCTGTCTGGAGTGATGGAGCTCCATCCAATACTTTTGGGATGAGTTGGAGTGGGGTCTGTGATCCAGGATTAATCATCTATCCTGACCTCACTAATGCGCATATGGCTGAATACAATCAAACAGCAATGTTCCAACATTTAGTAAAAAGCTGTTTCTGAAAAGTAAATGCAGCGAATGGGGAACAGACTCTTGATATTAAAAGGAGCATTAGATAAACAGGTGTCCACAAACTTTCTCGTTTGCAGTTTGTGTAGAATGCCACCCTGGACACCTTTTTAGCCTCTCTTTGTAATGGCCATTTTGTGTTGTTCCCTTTAAATTTGCCTGATGTACCGGATGATTTGGCTACTACTCCCTGTATGATTCTGCAGTGAGATCAGCTCATTTTTAATAGTGATACACCCTCTGAACAGTATCTTTGATATTGCTGTAACACAGGCAGAGGCCTGCTGCTCTCTCTCAGTTTTAAACACGGCCTTTTCTAACATCAGTTAAAAACCAGAAGCTTTTCAGTGTGAAACATGGCAGGAGTGTCTGTGCACATGCATCTGGTGGCATTCTGCTCGTGGTAAGTGGATAACGTGTAATAGGAGCTTCGTCTAATAGCATTACGGGCGCCAGTGTTTATATTAAAGCAGCGTTATGTAGCATTTTCACGCTGCGGAACCCATAGAGTCATATCAGTGTAAAATCCTGCAGTATTACTCTACCGCCTCAGCCCACATGCTTCTCCACCCTCAGATCAAGCTTCTGGAGCTCTCAGCTTGTCCAGAAATGCAGGTGAAATGCAGGTGAAAAGAAAACTTTCAGTCAGTTACGGCTGCTTTCCAACAGGAGAAGATGGTAAATGTTGTCCTAAGCTTTATCAAATCCTTGGAGGTTTTACAATTATGCTAGCATTGATCAGGGATTGATTAACAGCTGAGAGGCGGGTCTTACTTAAGTAAAGGGAAAGTGCTAATTATATATAACTGTGATAATTATTAATTAATTTTAAAAAATTCATTTTATGCTTTTATATTTGTGTTTATATTTTAATTGATTTTAATTTTTATATATGATTTTATGTTTTTGTAGTTTTCTGTTTATGTAAAGCACTTGATGAAAAGTATGAAAAGTACTATACAGTAAACTTGCTGTGTCTGGGAGGTGTATCTGATTCCAGTATCTTTGTTGAATGTCTGGGGAGGATTGAACAGACTAGGTTTTGGTATTTTTGGTACGACGATGCTCTGTTGTAGCTCTGCAACATCATGAAACCTTTTAATTGTAGCATGTTGTTATTTTAATCTCTTCCAGTTCAGTTAATACTAGAACTGCCATCCACTGCAGTCAGTGCAGCACTAAAACTAGGCCAGCTCCAGCCAGTCTGAAGAATCTAATAATGTGAACTGTAGATCATACTGTATTTGATATTAATGTGTCTCTCTGATGACTGCAGCGAACTTCTGAGAGCGATATTGCATATTCATATGTGCCCTGCGGGTTGTGTGAGTGGGAGAAATCCACTGAGCACTATTGTCTGTTCATTTGGCTTCCTGAGCAGAGCCTCAGTGGCTAGATCGGACTTGGTTGTTGTCATACAGGGAGCGTGAAATGTCAGATACTTGTCTTTTCTCCCTGACTGAATAAAGGCTTCTCACAGGAGTTTTGTTTAGTTACATGCTCCACATATTCAGACACAGAGTGGACCGTGCGGACACCGAGAACAGATACTGAGCCGGTTTATAGACGGTTTATTTTTGAGCTGCTTGTCAGTTCATGAACTCCTCAGCATAAATCGTAGTAGATTGAGAAATAGTAAATCTCTCAGGAATAAGAAGCAAACCCTAACTCTTCTTGGAAGGAAGTGCAGCTCTTTTAGTGCACAGGCGAGTGTGTGTGTGTGTGTGTGTGTGTGTGTGTGTGTGTGTGTGTGTGTGTGTGTGTGACTCTCTAATAACAGTATGAAGTCCAAATGATTCCTACACTGCATTGGCAACAACCCAAACTGGGTAATTTGGCGACCCAGTGCTGAGTAAATATTGGACAGAACACACGCTGGGTTATTTAACTCCCCTCTTTGTGTGGAGTGATTTAACCGGGGTTGCTGTGTTACAGTTGCTGGGGTCTGTTTCACACGTTTGGGTCATTTTACCAGGGAAAGAATACAGGATCAGATTTAAATACATCCTGCACCTAATAACTGGGGTAACACCCGCTCGCCCGCTTGTTGTTGCTGCGTCACGTTTACAACAAGGATCTGGGCTAAGCTCAGCTGAAGTCTTACCCAAACTTTCTGCTCCACCTTACTTTATTTAAGAGCTTTACAGTACCTGATAAGTGAGGTGATGTCTCCATTCCACCTTAACTAGTGCAGCAGTGAGAGTGAACGTTTCAGCAGCAGAGTGTAACTGCTGCATCGGTTAAGGTGGAACGGAAGGTTTGAGTAGGAGGACAACTGCAGCCTTGTTTTGGCTGCTGACTGGTAACGTCAGCGGACTGATCGGTTCAGATAAGTGCCTTTATTATGCTGCTCTCTTGTTTGATTTTGCTGCTGTAAAAACTGACTTGTGAGTCTAAAGTGATCTATCTATCTATCTATCTATCTATCTATCTATAAAGCTAAAGCTCTGTTTAGTTGGGTTCGCTGTAATAAAGTCTGGGGTAGTTTGGCTGTTTACGCCTCACTCACAGAGGTGTAGAAGACTCACTGCTGGGTATCACAGACGTTTGATTGCAGGTTTTATTGTCAAGAGTGACACAACCAGTTATTGGGTTTATGGGGGACAGTAACTTTTTCACATGGGTAAAAATAATAGAATAAATAGAATGATAATTTAAAAGCTGCAGTGTGTGTTTACTCATCTTATAGTAACTTTAGTTAGATAATCTTTAACATTAATCTTAACACAATATGCCACTTTACTATTTTCATATAATTTATATATATGCAAATTTTTCAAGTTTCTCAGTTTTTTTCTCTTTGTTTTTATATTTTAAATTTATATGATGTTATAGATTGTTTATTCTTACACAAACAGTTGCAGCTGTACATGTAGAAATAATAAAATAGGAGTTCTCTCTCTCCATCTCTCTCTTTCTCTCTCTATCTCTCTCTTTCTCTCTCTCTCCATCTCTCTCTTTCTCTCTCTATCTCTCTTTTTCTGTCTCTCTCTCTCTTTTTCTGTCTCTCTCTCTCTCTCTCTCTCTCTCTCTCTCTCTCCCCTTTCTCTCTCTCTCTCTCTCCTCTCTCTATCTCTCTCTCTCTCTCTCCCCTCTCTATCTCTCTCTCTCTCTCTCTCTCTCTCTCTCTCTCTCTCTCTCTATCTATCTCTATCTGTCTCTCTCTCTTTCTCTCTATCTCTCTACCTCTCTCTCTCTCCATATCTCTCTCTCTCTGTCTCTCTCTCTTTCTCTCTCTCTCTCTCCCCTCTCTCTCTCTCTCTCTCTCTCTCTCTCTCTCTCCCCCCCCCCCTCTCTCTCTGTTTTTTATTCATTTAGTTTTTCTCACTTCCAGACAATTGGAGATAGCCGTGTTCCATCTCACTGTGAGTCATCTTCCTACCTTGCTGCCAGCTGTACAGACTGCGTTGCCCTCACACACTTAGCCCAGGCTCTATTTTCTACGCCCACATCAAGACCTGTTTCTCCCTCCTGCTTATTCCTGCTGTTAGCTGAAACGAAGCAAGCAGATACACACATCCACATCCAAGCCACGTTCATTACGTCTTCAAGCTGGAAAGCATCTCTCACAGCCATGGAGTAACATCTCTGTGCGGAACTACAACGTAATGTACACTGATCGGCCATGAACTGTGATGTTCTAGACAATGACTAGGTCAGAACATCCCCAAAACATCAGGCAGGTCTGGTGGAGTGTTCCTGGTATGCAGTGGTCAGTACCTACCAAAAGTGCTGCAAGGAAGGACAGGGTCAGGGTCACCTCACACCTTACAGGACTTAAAGGATCTGCTGCTAATGTTAGTCTTGGTGCTCCAGACACCACAGCAGGACACCTTCAGAGGTCTGGTGGAGTCCATATCTCGAAAAGTCAGATCTGTTGTGCTGACCCAAAAGGGACCTACTCAATTATAGGCAGGTGGTATTAATGTTATGGCTGGTTGGTATATTCAGAATTGCATTCTATTTATTCTATTTTAATATACTAAATATTTATTGTTATTTAGTATATTTCAGTGTTAGCAGTCCTAACACAGCCAGTAGGATATGCAGGAGACCCCATCTGAGAAAACCCTACAAAATGACTGCAAGTTTGTTTCTAATAACTCTGCAGTATTTAATATATTAATTATTTTAATAAACAACGTAACTAAGACTGAAGCTCATCTCTCAGCGAGGGGCTTTATGTTCCCTCTCTGAGATTGTTGATAATATTGCTGATGGAAACTCTCCTTGGTCAAACTTTCTCTGTCTTCATCCGTGAAACATGACCAAAAGCATTCATGCGTGGTCTTCCACCAACAGTCCGGTTTGTTTTTTGCTTCTAGCTGATGGTCCTCGCTGATTGTGCACTCTGCTGTGGGCCCTGATGTGCTCAGCTCTGCCTGGAGGTGGAGAGACAAAGAAGGGATTGATAAGCAGCCGGAGCTGGTGGCTAATGTCACGCTATCACTCTATCCCTCTTCCAGCAGACGCCACCCTCATCACCCCCCACACCACCCCACCCCAAAACTCCCCCCCAGTCCCCCCAGTACTGCAAACATTAGCATTGGCATCTGAGTGCAGCGTCAGAGGATCATGTGTCCTGTCCTGGCACAGCGAGGTGCCCTGAGAGACAGGGAAACGAGTCTGATCGAGGAGAGGAAGCTGCTGGGGACAGGTTCAGAGGGACTGCGGCTGTTCAAATGGGGAATTGTTGTGCGTGTAGTTCTGAAGGGGACTCGGGTCATGAGATGGTTGTGGTCAGACGTAAGTTTGCATGGCCGCCAGGAGACAAGGCCCTCTGCGGGATGGACAGGTACTTACCTAAAAAGAGATGATATTTAAGGATTGTTGAATAGCAGTGTACGCTGTGCGGTGTTTGCAGTGTATATATGGTGTACAGTGTGCGGTTTGCAGTGTGTGTACGGTGTACAGTGTGCGGTGTACAGCGTGCGATGTGTGAGGTGTGAGGTGTGAGGTGTGTGAGGTGTGAGGTGTGTGTACGGTGTGTGTGTGGAGTGCAGTGTGTGCAGTGTACAGTGTGCGGTGTGTGAGGTGTGCGTAGTGTGTACAGTGTGTGTGTGGAGTGCAGTGTGCGGTGTGAGGTGTGCGATGTGTGTGTGAAGTGCAGTGTGAGATGTGCAGTGTGCAGTGTTCAGGGTGTGTGGGGTGTACGGTGTGCGGTGTGTGTGCAGTGTGCGGTGTGTGTGCAGTGTGCAGTGTGAGATGTGCGGTGTGTGGGGTGTGTGCGGTGTGTGTGCAGTGTGGTGTGTGTGCAGTGTGCGGTGTGTGTGTGCAGTGTGGTGTGTGTGCGGTGTGTGTGCAGTGTGCAGTGTGAGATGTTCGGTGTGTGGGGTGTGTGCAGTGTGTGTGCAGTGTGCGGTGTGTGTGCGGTGTGAGGGCAGACGGCTGACTGCATGTGTAGTCTCCTCTGGTGTCGAGCTGCAGGTCCCGGCCTTGTCACTGCACAGTCAGCAGTTTCTCAGCTCTGCTCTGCTGGCCTAACTGAAGGTGGGCCGCAGGCTGCTGGCACTCTCCACAGCTGACTGCATGAGGGAATAGGGAGTGGACTGATGGCAGACGGCATCTTTAGGGAGATACACTCTTCTAACACTCAGTAGGACAGACCCGAATATCAAACGGGGATTAAGGGAACATGCCTGAAATGTGAGTTCTCTCACCTCCACCTGTTTATTGCTGCTCTGTCAGATACCCTGTGTAGGCAGATTCTGCTTTACAGGAAGGAATGTGATGTAAGATCTGAACCTCAGTCATGTGGCGTCTATGAAACTGAAACCTGAGAAAGTTCTGGGTGGGCAGGATCCTTTACTAATGGCTGTACTACCTGCTCGAGGGTCATAAC
Organism: Salminus brasiliensis; assembly: GCF_030463535.1. Taxonomy (NCBI): domain Eukaryota; kingdom Metazoa; phylum Chordata; class Actinopteri; order Characiformes; family Bryconidae; genus Salminus; species Salminus brasiliensis. The sequence continues at coordinate 38,414,883 of NC_132890.1, forward strand.
CATGTGCTGCAGTGAATAACGTGTCTGGTGGGAGGATCCGTATGGAATCCAGAAGACTTTATTCATTTCTATGAAATTAAATAATAATAATGTTTAATGTTTTAGGTCAGGATATTAGCTGATCATCACCCCACCCCATCACCGGTGGAGAGTACTGTTTAAATTAGCAAGTGCTTATTATTGTTCTTTTAAATGAAAGTAATGATGGAACACATCTGAACATACTACTATCAACTACCCCAATCAGCCATAACATTAACACCACCGACAGGTGAAGTGAAAACCTGTGATGATCCTCATCTACAGTGGCTCTACATTAGACAGGTGAGTGAACAGTCAGGTCTTGAAGGTGATGAGGGTGATGAAGCAGGAAAAATGGACAAGCGTAAGAATCTTAGAAACTTTGACAACTGGGTCAGAACATCTCCAGAACATCAGGCAGGTCATGTGGGGTGTTCCCGGTATACAGTGGTCAGTACCTGCCAAAAAAGAAGGACAGCTGGTGAACCAGTGACAGGGTCATGGGCTCATACGACTGATTGATGCTCTTGGAGGCCCCGCCCACCTCACAACTTCCAGGACTTCAGGATCTGCTGCTAACGGTAGTCTTGATGCAGGTGTGGAGGTTAGACATGTTTACCTTTGTGAGAGGGTGGTTCTCTTAAACAAGCAGCGCAGCGCTCTGTAATGCTGCCTGAATGTGTTAAACACAGTAAATATTTACCCGGCCTGCGGGATGAGATCCTCTGACTGTGAAGTAGTGTGTTCTCCACTCAGACAGTCATTACTCATGCTCAGTCAGTATTCACTTTCATATGAGGATAAAGCTGATTCAGTCATTTCAGCGGTCCAGTCAGCGTACATGTCACACTAGTCCAGTGGACTATGCAGGATATGCAGACAGGTGACCCCTTCAAAGAGAAGCATGACTGATCAGTGGAGAAGTGTGTACATGCTTCAGAGCAGGTTTCCAGGTGCAGCTAAGCAGTTCATATCCTACCATACTTTGTAGACTCGCAAACCTCGATTTTGGAATAAAATGGCAAGAGGAGGAGATTTGAGTGACGGTGAGAGAGGGTTCAGTATTGGGGTGTGGATGACAGGAGCTTCAGCACGTTCTGCATTTCCATAAAGGGATCATTCATTCACTGTGTCCTCCAAAATCAAGGGTATTAAGAGCTGATCCTGCTTCTGTTGGAGTAACTGTCTCTACTGTCCAGAGAAGAAGACTTTCTACTAGATTATGGAGAGCATTGCTTTCAGCCATAAGAGTGTTAGTGAGGTCAGGATGTTGGATGATTGATCACCCCCAACTCCCCAACTTATCATCCCCAACTCAGCCCAAAAGTACTGGATGGAGCTCCTCCACCATCATTCCAGAGAACACAGTTCCTCCACTGCTCCACAGCTCCTCAATGCTGGGGGGCTTTATACCCCTCTAGCCCACGCCTGGCATTAGCATGGAGCCAATAGGGTCATGATGTTGATCTGCTCCAGAGAGTCCTATTCTATTGGCAGTACTTCTTCTCTACAGGGACTAGACAAGCTGTGTGTGTGCATTTGCACATCTGTGTCAGCAGTGGGTGCAACATAAAGTAGCTGAATGCATTTATTAGAAGGGTCTGCTGGCTCTGCGGGCTCTGCGGGCTCTGCTATGCTGTGGAGGAGTGTCACTGCCATGGTTCTCTATTACACAATAAAAGTGTCCAGTCCCCGCTCTGAGAGAAAGGTCACTGCTAATCAATACTGACTGATCACCTTCATCCTATCATGAGACATTTCTTTCCTGGTGGAAGTGTCTCCATCCACAGCCCCCAAGGGGTCACCGAATGATTTGATTATCACAGTTATCATTTACAGATCAGCCATAAGATTAGAACTACCTGCCTAATACTGGGTAGGCCCCCCTTTTGCCAACATAAGGTCAGCTCTGACCATTCGAGACAAGGTGAAGGTGAAGGTGTCCTGCTGTGGTCTCTGGCACCAAGGCTAATGTTAGCAGCAGGTCCTTTAAGTCCTGTGAGTTGTGAGGTGGGTGGAGACTCCATGAGCATCAGTCGCTGGTTCACTGGTTCACCTTCCTTTTGGTTGGTTCTTTATACCGGGCGCACCTCACAAGACCTGCCTGATGTTCTGGTGGAGATGTTCTGGTGGATGTTCTGGTGGAACCATTATCTATCTATCACAGTTTGGTTCTTGTCAAAGTGTCTCAGATTCTTACACTTGTCCATTTTTCCTGCTTCATTACCTTCATCACCTTCAAGACCTGACTGTTCACTCACTGACTAATATATAGATCCACCCCTTGAGGCACTGGAACCAGATCACCAGTGTTCTTCACTCCACCTCTCAGAGGTGCTAATGTTATGGCTGATAGGTGTAGAGATTTTTGGACTGAATAGATGAATGGTCTAAAATTCAATAATTGAAATGCTTTAGGTGAGTTTGTAGATTACGTGGAGAGCATGATTAGACGATGGGGTGTATCCAGTCTTTCTGAAAGAGAACACAGAGGCGAGCTTTGTGTTCATGGTGAGAATGGAAGGTGGATCCAAAAGGGCTCTAACACTCTTTCCAGTGTTGTTGTGTTGACCTACTTAACCACTAGAGGGCGTGAACAGTTGGACTAATGCTCCCTTAATGCTTTCGAGTTGGGGCAGTGTTGCGCCTGTGGAACCCAAACCACATTTCTCACAGTGATTTTGGTAACAGAATATTCTCTAAACACAGCTGAGCGTCATGACCTCAACTCAGGATCATCAGTAATCGAACATTTTACGCAGACTCTGACTTTGATACAAGCTTGTTGCTCAGCTGGCGCTGTGTTCTCCTCCCTGTTGATGTGTGTGTTCTGTGTTTCAGCTGAAACATGTGTGTGTGTGTGTGTGTGTGTGTGTGTGTTCCAGCAGTTCCTCTCCCCCCCCGTCACCTCCTGTATCTCTATCAGGGCACAGTGGACAGAAGATAATGTAACATAGTTAAATATTTTAATGAATAAATAAATTGAGTGTGTCTCTGACTGGATCAGACATGTACAGCTGACTGATCTCTCCTTTAAACAGAAATAACTCTTAATGTGTAAAGAATGGCTGGCGGTCTGTGAGCAGTACACGTGACGCAGAGTTTAGCAGTTATTATTGTTAATAATTAAGCTGAAGTGTCAGCAGTTGGAGTTAACGGCTGTAAATGATGACTTGCAGAAGCAGAAGCATGGCTGAAGTTATTCCTGTTGATTTAACCATTCAAATGTTCAGACAGTTTTGCAAGGGAATTCCCTTATTGATTATTAAATGACTTTTCAGAAGTTTCTGTTCTTAGATGTGTGACACAAAGGGGCAGTGGTGTTCAGTGGTTAGAGCTCCAGGCTATTGTTGACAGGGAATGTGGGTTCGATACCCGGGCTCAGCAAGCTGCCTCTTTTGGGCCCTTGAGCAAGACCCTCCACCCTCTCTGTTCCCCGGGCACTACCCACCGCTCTGTGCGTGTGTTCACTGCCCCTAGTAATGCAGAGGACACATTTCGCTGTACAGTGACAGATACTTGCACCTTTACTTGGCAGATGCTTTAATTCAGAGTAATTTACAGTGTTGTAGTAATAATGTTGTAAAAATGATCAAATACTGCATTAATAATCTTGCTGAGGGACTCTTATTGGTGTTATGAGGTTCTGCCCAGGTGGGGAATTGAACCCCAGTTTGACACATAGAAGACAAAGGAGATACCCACATCAAACTCCATTTGACATCATTTTACCCCAGACTGTAAAATAGAGCTACTGAAGAGTTGTGTGTGAAGAGAAGCTGAGGGACATTACGTGTCCTCTCTGACTGAGTGAGGGTTTACTATGGAATGGGCCCTGCATTGCCCTGGCACACCTTTTGGATGCCATCTGTTAGTTTACCTGAAGCTAGTTTTCTGAAAACAAGCTGAGCGTGCTGAACAACAAGGGAATTCACTGCTTGGCATCGTAAGGGTGCAGAAAGTGCCTTAATTCCCCTAAATTAGATGAGGTTAATTTACAGCACTGGCATCTTCAAAGCAAATCCCCTGCAGAACCACAGAAATAACAGAGCTATTAATATTGGGGATAATTAGTACTTATCAGCAGGAATTGCAGAACTGCAGTTTTCAGAGACTCAGATTAAAAATGAAAGCTTTGATCTTTGATCTTCTAAGCAAACCGTGTTCTTACATCTGATCCACTGGATTCAGCTTGTTTAGATTTTCTATCAAAACTTTTCAGATCAAATGATTTGAATCCTCGTTCTCTGGGTTTAGTTTCCTGCTTGTGGACAGTGATGAGTGTGAGAGACTGAGCTTCCCGGGAAGACGCTGAGATGAAAAAGAGAGTGTATTAATAGCAGGAAGTGTAAAATGGAGTAAAATATCTAGTTCATTGAGACCCATGAGACCAAGACAGTAGAAATTTCTAAAACATGGACGTGCGCACACAACACACACACACACACACACACACACACACACACACAGAAGTGTGTTGCTGCACACGCATATCT